>NC_070641.1:24210600-24370600 GCF_947347685.1 Pleuronectes platessa
GGACTAGTCAGGGGGCTGCTAGTTAAGGCTAGGCTACGTGCTAAGCTAGGTGGATCCGCGGCTAGCGGTAGCCGGCTAACTACAGCTAACGGAGATTCTAAGCTGCTGAGCCGAGCTTCTAAGTCGCTAAGCCGAGCCTCCATCGCTATCAACACACTACATTTATTACATGTACCACTACTGTTAAGGGAGGCAGAGGAGTAAGTAAACATGAGACACTCGGAGCAAGAGAGAGCAGTGGAGCAACAGGGAGAGAGAGAAGACATCGCTGCTATAGAGCTGCGAGGGTGAGCTCAGACAGAACACAGAATCACTAAGCACGATAGAGTATGGGTTGTTATGTGTGGGTGTTTTAATACAGACCGGTGATTTTAGCAGTAGTGCTACAGAGAAACAGCTGTGTTTAGCGGAGGAGCTAAAACAGAGAGCGGCCACCGCCAGCAGCATGAAAACAGGAAGTGACGCAGCACGCTTAACGTAATGACCCGAAGTCTTTAAAATTAACTGCGCCATTCATTTTAATGACGCAGGAGATGTCCATTTAAAATATATTACAAAACAAGTTCGCCACACCTTAATTTTGTTGTGAACCAGTCGGAGCCTACAACATGCTGCGTCACAAACTCGAATTGAATAAATAAGGGACACTCCCTAAAAGTTCTCAGAAGGACTCACCCACTTTTCACTGTCGAACACTCAGGTACGTGAACACTCACTTTGTTTCTCCTACAAATCTGGTTTTACTGTAAATATCTTGGGAAGGAAGGAAGGATATCTGCATTATCCCAGAGGGGACATTTGTTTTACAGCCAGCAGTAAAAGATAAAGATCTTCATCCGTGTTCGTCTGATGGAAAGTTTGTTCTGAAACCTTCAATGGAAGAAACAGATTCATGTGTTCAGGCTTAAACCTGCAAAAGTCTGAGCTCTGTTAAATCATTGGAAACAACTTTTTAATTAAGTCAGGGCTGGAAAACTCTTTTATATGCACAGAAGAAGAAGAAGTGATCTTTAGTTCATCACTGTGGAAACATCAGAAGCATTTAAAGTCTGTCTGCCTCAGTATCATCGGCCAGTTCCACTGCTCATGTTTCTGATCAGCTTTATTTGAATGATATAAAAACGGATGGAGTCCCTGTTTGACCCTGTTGATCACAAGATGGCAACGTGGATCATCTTTATTAACATAATGTATTACATGAGCACTTCCTGTTTTCAGCCCTAAACCTAAAAAGGCCTCATGAAAACTTCCTGATGATCTGGTGACACCTGCTGGTTGAAGGAAACAGAGTTCGAGAGGCAGCCGAACAAATGATTTTAGTTTGAAAGAAGAAGCTGTCATTTGATATTATGTTGTGAGGGGGGTCATCACATACAGATATTGAACACTGTCATCACTGGGTTCGGTGAAAGTGACGGACCAGTACATGTTGTGATATATAATATTATCATGATAATTATAATAATACCATTAATCTCTGCAGAATCACTGATATCAACATGGACGCCCCAGCCGCCGCCGCCGCAGCCACCGCCGCCGCCGCCAAAGCCGCCGCCGAAGCCACCGCCGCCGCTGCAGCTGCAGCCGCCGCAGCCACCGCCGAAGCCGCTGCCAAAGCCGCCGCCGCCACCAAAGCCGCAGCCGCAGCCGCCGCCGCCCGTTAAGGATCGTGTTCGTCTTGATGTGGGATCATGTGAACATCTGTGCAGCGAGATGTTACCAATCTGCTGAATAAACCTGAGAAGCTGTTTCTTGAAAACCAAGTGTCCTGTTCCTTTCATCTCTGAAACTCCTTCACAGTTTCTGTAGACCATGTTTTTATTTTGTCCAGATGATGTCGAACTGGAGCAGAATTCGGAAACGCTCCAACACATAAACCTCCAGAATTCATGATGCGTCACGTTTGGACATAGGGTTAGAATAAATTCATAAGATATGATATGTTAGTGATCATAAAGAGGTTCTTGTTTCCATTATGCTAAGCTAACAGACGACGGACTGCAGCTTTATATTTACACGTAGACTCCAGGAAGTGATGCCAATGTGCTGCCTGAAACCTGCATTCTCTGTCTAACCAGCAGAGGGCAACACAAAGAAATCGGTTTCTAAAGAGGTTTACAAGGTTTCATATCAACTGATTTAGATTTAAAAAATACTGACTAATTATTCACATTTCTGATTATTCGAGAAAAATAACGTTCCTTAGTTCTCACCAGCTTTATGAGTATTCCTCCTTCAAGTTCACATTCAGGTGAAGGTTTAAGTTTTTCTCTGAATCGAAATGTGTCCCACTCACACACAGGTCTGTGGAGTATACATGATTGATATAGTCTAATTTTGAATTGTACGCTTTAATCAGTAAAAGTATTTGATATTAAGAACAAGCTGCTTTCTCTTTTCTTCTCAGTCGATCCTCTTTTGGTTCATAGGGTCGAGAAATAACATGAAGAGCAGGTAAAAGAGTCACACACGCGCACACATACACACAAACAGACACACACACACACGTACACACACACACAGTTAATCTCTTTCATATGAAGATGTTGTCCCTCACAGATGTTTGAAGTCACATGTGGTTGTTGACAGGAAGTGAAATGCTCCAACTGAGGTAATAAAATAAGATAAGCTCATTCAGTGATAAAAAGCTCAGAGAGACACGGAGACAGAAACATTCACCTTGACTGCTCAGATTGGGGGGGTCCATCAGAAATTTGGGGTGGCCCCCTTTTCACGTTTTAAAAGATTTAAAAAAGGCTTCAAAATAAGAAATTAAACCAAGCAGTTGTGTAATAATAATAATAATTATTATTTTGCTATAATGTAATCCAAATTTTTTTAACGAACCAAGCATGAATAGCGACAGAACTTTTTTTAACGCCTGCACTGAATCTCACCTGCAGGTGATAAGTTCCATTTAAACACTGAAGATTAATTTTAACTAGAAAATTTCTCCTGCCGAGAAATTTCGAATGGGTGCCTTGCTAGCTGCCGGATCCACAAACAAAACATTTTTTGGGGGAAAGACAGACAGACTGTGTCAATTTGAGAGAGAGAGAAAATGTTAGAGAGAGAGAGAGACAGAGAGAGAGAGAGAGAGAGAGAGAGAGAGAGAGAGAGAGAGAGAGAGAGAGAACCAGAGACAGAGAGAGAGAGAGAGAGAGAGAGAGAGAGAGAGAGAGAGAGAGAGAGAGAGAGACTGGCTGGTTTAAGATAGAGACACAGACTTGATCTGATTTTTGAAATATTACGCCAGTGGAAAAAGGCGGTTCTAGAAATTTGTTTTAATTGACTATTAAAGGATAAATCAGGATCGAAGATCACTCCCAAGTTCCTGACTGTTTTGTCGTCTAGCACAGCTATATCATTAGATAATGTATCTCTAAGGTGTTTGGGGCCAAGTATTATAACCTCTGTTTTGTCTGAGTTTAATAAGAGAAAATTGCGGGTCATCCAGGTTTTTATGTCCTTGAGACATGATGAAGTTTAGTTAATTGATTACTTTGTTCAGGTTTTATTGATAAGTATAACTGGGTGTCATCTGCATAGCAGTGGAAATTTACAGAGTGTGTCCTGATAATGTTTCCTAGTGGGAGCATATATAATGAGAATAAAATTGGGCCGAGCACAGAGCCCTGTGGAACACCATGGTTTACTTTGGTGCGCACAGATGACTCATCATTAATTTGCACGAATTGGGAGCGATCAGAAAAGTACGATTTAAACCAGTTAAGGGCGGTTCCATTAATGTTAATTAACTGTTTTAGTCTTTGTAATAGAATTTGATGGTCAATTGTGTTGAATGCTGCACTGAGATCTAACAGAACGAGGACAGACACAAGTCCCTGATCTGAGGCTATTAAAAGGTCATTAGTGACTTTGGCCAAGGCTGTCTCTGTGCTGTGATTGGCTCTAAACCCCGACTGAAAGTCTTCCTATATATTATTTTCCTGGAGAAACTCACACAGCTGATTGGCTACCACTTTTTCTAAGATTTTAGACATGAAGGGGAGATTAGATATTGGTCTGTAATTGGCTAAAACCTCTGGGTCTAGGGTGGTTTTTTTGAGAAGGGGTTTGATTACTGATATTTTAAAAGACTGTGGTACATAACCTGATGATAATGACAGATTGATAATGTTAAGTAACGAACTATCAATTAGGGGCAGAATTTCTTTAAGTAATTTGGTAGGAATGGGATCTAAGATGCAGGTTGTTGGTTTAGAACCTGAGATTAATTTGGTAAACTGATCACGGGTGATCAGAGAGAAGCTGTCTAAGTAAAGGGTAGGATTCTCAGCCGTTTCTGAGATCTCTGTTGTTGGGAGGGTATTAGTGCCAATTGAGGGCAGGAGATGGTTGATTTTATTTCTAATAGTTAGAATTTTATCATTAAAAAAGGTCATAAAGATATTGCTATTTAGGTATCGAGGAATACTGGGTTCGGTGGAGGTGTGACTCTCTGTCAGCCTGGCTACAGTGCTGAAGAGAAACCTGGGGTTGTTTTTATTCTCTTCTATTAGTTTTGAATAGTAGGCGGCTCTTGCTTTGTGGAGAGCCTTTTTATATTCTTTAACACTATTCTTCCAGTCTATGAGGTTTTCAACATGGTTGCTGGAGCGCCACTTCCTTTCTAGTTTTCTTGATAATTGTTTTAAAGGGGACCATATGCCCATTTCACCACAGTTGATATGGCTCCTTGGGTCTTAATGAAATGTCTGTAACAAAAAACCACAAGGATCATTTAAAAAAGCACCCTTTTTACCCTGTCTAAAACAGCCTTCCTCAGATTGACCTGTTTTGAGTGCCCCGCCCCCCCCCCCCCTCTCACCGCCCCGCCCCCCCTCTCACCAACAACCCATCCCCCTTCTCACTGCCCCGCCCCCGACACAAACACACACACATCTTAAATCTCCCCTTAGCATATTTAAGGTTGTTAAAATCATTTTAAGTCACTGTCCTACACATATATTTCTGTATCTGTTTGTTGTGTTTCTTCATTGAAGCTACAATTTTCTAAATACTACACCTTTTGATAAAGATGTACATTATTTAAATACATGCATTAGATATTTGTGTATACACACATATCTACACTTAAAATATGCGGTGCTGTACTCTCAAGCCCCGATGAGAGACCAGCTAGCCGCTGACAGCTAGTTCGATTTGACGGTTCTCAACGCCGGCCGGGCACTGATTGCTATGAGGCTAACGCCACAGTTTTTCTGGTTATAGACACTCACTGCGACACGAGACACGCACTGTCAACGCTCACCTGTCCGTGGGGGCGATCAGTCAGGCGGCTGCTGCTAACCATAAACAAACAGCGACAGGTCCACCAGAAGCGAGCCGCAGACATGGGTCCAGCAGCCAAACATCACCTAACGAGCCCGAGCTGAGGAGGGGGCTTTGGCTCGTGACTTACCCCGACCGAAGGCTCTGCTTCTAGGCCAGATCTCCGCCTCTCACCCCGCTCACCGGCTGGTTAGCGTCCCCCCTCGGCTATCTTCCCAGCTAACACCCGCCGCCTCGAGCTGAGGAGGGTGCTGTGGCTCGTAACGTAACCCGGTCTCCTCCTCCACCAGATCTCCCCCCAAAAGTCGATTTTTCATAATATGTCCCCTTTAACTCATTTGTCTGGGAATTATACCACGGAGCTAATTTACTACGTTTGACATTTGTCTTTTTTAGAGGGGCTATTGAATCTAATGTTAATCGTAATGAGTCTGCAGAGCTATCGACGAGGTGGTCGATCTCAATGGAGCTCGGGTTTTGTTCTTTAAATCTACGGATAATACGGGTTTAAATGTAATTGGAATTATTTCCTTAAATTTAGCTACAGCACTATCAGGTAGACATCTAGAAAATGAGTTTTTTATTAGTGGCATATATTCAGTTATTGAAAAATCGAAGGTTATTAAATTATGGTCTGATAGAGCTGGATTGCGCGGAAGTACTGTTAAATGTACAATTCCGACACCGTACGATAATATAAGGTCAAGTGTGTGGTTACAACAATGAGTAGGTTTGTGCACACAGTGACTGAAACCAATTGAGTCTAGTATCGAAATAAATGCTACGCTAAGGCAATCTTTATTATTGTCAACATGAATATTAAAGTCACCAACAATAATAATTTTATCTGTCTTTAGGACTAAGTTTGATAAAAACTCAGGGAATTCCGTTAAAAATTCTGTATAAGCCACCGGAGCACGGTAAACTACAGCAAATATGATTGACTGTTGGTGTTTCCTGGATTGGCGTGGAAGACTAAGAACCAGACATTCAAATGATTTGTAGCTGAGTTTAGGGAGTAGATTCATTTAGACTGACATATTCATCAGGATGCAGCCACGTCTCAGCGAGGGACAATAAATCTATGTTGTAATGGGAGACTTGTTCATTAATTAAAATAGCCTTAGTTGACAGTGATCTAATGTTTAATAGACCACATTTAAAAGTCTGGGTTTCCTGTGTTGTTTCAGAGGTTGTTTTAATTTGTATTAAATTTTTGTGTGGAGTTCTCGCTCTGTTTTTTGTTTAATTTCAATAATTTAATCGGACGGTGAACAGACACAATCTCTATGGGGTTGTGTGACTGATCCAGAGGGAGCGCAGAGAAGTGTTTAGCACTGCAGCTCTGCTTCCTGGTCCCAGCTATGGGTTGTCATGTTATAGACTGAGTAATATTCCTAGATAAGAGAGCTGCTCCATCCCAAGTGGGATGAACACCGTCTCTCCTAACAAGACCAGGTTTTCTCAAAAAAGTTAGCCAATTATCTACAAAGCCCGGAACCGTTTACAGGACACCACCTCGACAGCCAGCGGTTAAAAGACAACATGCGGCTAAACATGTCATCACCTGTTGTATTAGGGAGCGGGCCAGAGAAAACTACTTTGTCCGACATCGTTTTAGCAAAAGCACACACGGACTCAACATTCACTTTAGAGATCTCCGACATGCGAAGCCGGGAGTCATTGCTGCCTACACGAATTACATTTTTATTGTATTTACGTTTAGTTTTAGCCAGCAGCTTTAGTTTAGATGCGATGTCGCCGGCTCTGGCCCCTGGGATACAATTAACTATGTTCGCTGGTGTCGCTAACCTGACGTTTCTCAGAACCGAGTCGCCAATAATCAGAGTTTGTTTCTCAGCGGGTGCCTCGCTGAGTGGAGAGAATCTATTTGAAACGTGAGGAACAGGATCCGGCACCTCTTGGTTTTGGCCTGCCCGTGTTCCGGGACTTATTTGGGCTGATCCTGTACCTCTCGTATAGAAACAAATATTAATACAGAGCTGCCAACTCTCACGCTTTCGGCGTGTGACACACATCCAATTTCTCACGCCAAAAAAAAAAGTGAGTTCTTACAAGTGGCCAATACGTCGATCGCGAAGGCAGTGTGGGCCGGCACCGCCACGCCCACCCACCCCCCTGACAAGAGGTCCGCCGCGGACGAGGTTCGCTACATCGTCCAGGGCGGGGGGTGGCGGCAGCGGCGGCGGCTATAGACACACCGCCGCTGATGTGACGTTTTGTAATAAATCTCTCATTTGATTTTTGTGTTTGCAACCAAAGTGTGTTGCAACTTGGGTGCAACACACTTTGGGTGTTGCAACTTGCAACACCCCCGACAAAATCTCACTCCAAGGTTTTTTGAAAAGTTGGCAGCTCTGTTAATATTAAAAAAATGTTCAAAAAATGTATAAAATAAAACAATAATATTCATATAATAATTTACAGAACAAGTCCCATGAATTTCATGTTGTTTATTAAGATAAAACGACGTCATTTGAAAGACTCGGAGATCTGTTGTTGATGCACCCCGCTTCGCAGACAAAAACTTTTGAAATTTGCCGCATCTGGGGAGCAAGCAGCAGAGAGGAACAAAGAGTTACCTGCTCAATGCAAACATGTCAAAAATACAATTTACTGTCCTTTTTCAAAAAGAAGGAAGAGTTGCATGACGCTTCGACACGAGTCAGAAAAGCCTCGACAAGCGGCGACAAGGGCAGTTGCAGCGGTCATGTTGACGAGCAAAACCGGCTGGAGCAGGAGACTAGCGCCGCAACCGCTAGCCAGCTTCACCGACAGCTAGCCAAGCCAGGGCAGGAGGCCGGTACCGCGGCAGCAGCAGGTCAGGTTGCCCGCCAGCCGGAGCGGGAGCTAGCTACAGCGCCAGCATCACAGACACACACAGTAAAACCCGAAACAGGGAGGAGAGGAGAATCCGGACATGGTCGTGATGTGGGGTGTTTTGGACAAATAAATATGGTGAGCATACTGTCTATTAATAGGCCGCCGTGCCAATCTTTAAATAATAATAATAGAAGATTTATGTGATTTATTGTAAGCTTTGAACTTTCATTTTTTATGTTTTACAAGTTAGATCTATGTTGAGAAATTAATTGCTGACTGTAAGTCCCACCTGTGTTGATGTGGGCATTTGCCTGTGCTGTGCAGTATAGCCTAAAATAATTGTAAATTATTGTCATAACATTTATACCATGGATATTATTTGAAATTAAGGCTTGTAAATCCCACAGCATTGTCAGTGGGCATTTGCATGTTTTTTTCAGCACCGTTTTCTGTATGCATTCCGGGACCTGTGTCCGTCTCGTCATCCCTGCGCTGTCATATGTACTTTGCGTTCCGGCACCTTGTGATTTACAAATTAAGCACTGCTATGCCCCCTCCGGACCGTCACCCAGCTGCCCTGGGCTCCCTGCTGCATGGGACTAGTTAGGGGGCTGCTAGTTAAGGCTAGGCTACGTGCTAAGCTAGGTGGCTCCGCGGCTAGCGGTAGCCGGCTAACTACAGCTAACGGAGTTTCTAAGCTGCGGAGCCGAGCTTCTAAGTCGCTAAGCCGAGCCTCAATCGCTATCAACACACTACATTTATTACAAGTACCTCTACTGTTAAGGGAGGCAGAGGAGTAAAGGCTGAATTATAGTCCTGCGACTTCAACCGCGGAAGGCCACGCAGCTGCATCGACGGACTCGTTTTGGTTTATGCTTCACTAACGTGTTGCGCATGTTGCAACGCAATTCACCGCCAGAACACTAGGCGGAGTAACGTTGTTTGTCGAAGACAAAACACACAAAGAGGAGACGTCTTCTTCTTCGTCGACTGTTTATTTACATCGCCACTACGGCTCCTCATAGCCTATTTCTGGCGGACAAATCGGCCAGTCAGTGACGGGTTATACAAGTGGTCATACTTTCGGATCTCTTCTGCCAAGTGCTCATCTATTTGGTCCATATTTGTTCTTCTAAATCTTCCGTGATTTCCACGTATTGTGGGGCATGAAACCGGAAACTAGACTCCGGACGGGATGTAGTAAGCAGACCAATCACAAGCCTTGCGGGCTGCGTGAGCCTCGCGTCGTTTTGTCGTATAGTTAGAAAAATCGGCGGACACACGCAAGCCGCCAGAGGGCACGAAAGGGGCGTGTTGCGTGTCTTGCGTGCAACCCGACTATAATTCGGCCTTAAGTCAACATAAGACACTCGGAGCAAGAGAGAGCAGTAGAGCAACAGGGAGAGAGAGAAGACATCGCTGCTATAGAGCTACGAGGGTGAGCTCAAACAGAACCCAGAATCACTAAGCACGATAGAGTATGGGTTGTTATGTGTGGGTGTTTAACTACAGACCGGTGATTTTAGCCGTAGTGCTACAGAGAAACAGCTGTGTTTAGCGGAGGAGCTAATACAGAGAGCGACCACCGCCAGCAGCAAGAAAACAGGAAATGACGCAGTACGCTTAACGTAATGACAACACAAGGGTTAAGACAGAAATTTGAATTGATATCAATAATTATGTTTTTGTGATGAAACTGAAACTCTTTTCCTGGATGTTCATAAACGTTTTTTCCCAAAACCTTTCCAGCTTGGAACATTCTTCCTCAGGAAGTCGTTGTTTATCGAGTCCTGACGGAAACCTTGCTAAGACGACTTCCTGGTTCAAGTTATTTTTATCCTCGGGAAATGTCCCATTCACAAACACATGAAAGGGAAACTGAGATTTAGTTTCTTTCAGAGTTAATATCTCTTACACCAAAGAAATTATAAATTCATGATTCATTTCTTTCTTTTGCTTCACAATATTTTAGTTTCATATCTGTCTTGTGTCTCATTTACATGTTCGTTATTTGTTCCACAGTATCTTGATCTATAAATGCCATTTTATCTGTGCATTTTTATATTGTTCAATAAAAAGCTGTGAGACTCAGAGTGTGTCGTGATTTCTTCTGTGATGAAGGTGCAGCAGAGAACTGCTTCATAAACAAACAGAGCAACCGCCATCGCCGCCGCAGCCGCAGCTGCTATCGCTGCAGCCGCCACAGTCGCAGCTGCCGCAGCCGCAGCTGCCGCAGCCATCAACGCAGCTGCCACTGCCGCCACTGCCGCCGCCGCCACCGCCACTTAAGGATCGTCGTTGTCTTGGTGTGGGATCATGTGAACATCTGAGCACAGCGAGATGTTACAAGTTTATTTTTAGCTTATTGTATATATTGGATAAAAACTATTTCATACAATTATCAAAATCTGCTAAATAAACCTGAGAAGCTGTTTCTTGAAAACCAAGTGTCCTGTTCATTTCATCTCTGAAACTTCACAGTTTCTGTAGATCATGTTTTTATTTTTGTGCAGACGAGGTCGAACTGGAGCAGAAACAAATCAAATCAAATCAAATCAAATCAAATCAAAGTTTATTGTCACATGCACCAAATAACTTGGCCAGTAAAATTCTTATTTCCTTGCAGGCAACATCTACGCAGTAGATGGGCATTACAAGATAAAAAAATAACATATAACATATAACATATAACATATAACATATAACATACAACAAATAACATAGTAACATAGTAACATATAACATATAACATATAACCTAGTAACATTTAACATTTAACATAGTAAAACAATTTAAATTTAAATGAAGGGATAGCAGCAGATAACAGGGTGAAGGAGTGAGGAATATTAAATTAAATAATATGCATATATGCGTAGTAAGTAATTAATGAGTGTAGTTGTATGAGTGGGGGAGCAGAATGTACATGGTGATGGGGACTGTTCAGAGGGTCAGTGTTGCTGGTTCAGAAGCCTTACGGCCTGGGGGACAAGCTGTTTGTGACTCTGGTAGTCCAAGCTCGGATGCTCCGGAAACGTCTGCCAGACGGCAGCAGTGTGAGAAGTCCTCAGCCTGGGTGGCTGTGGTCCTTGATGATGTCAGCCGATGATCTTCTCCTTGGTCTTGCAGACGTTGAGAGACAGGTTGTTCTCTTGGCACCATGTTACCAAGCCCCTTACCTCATGAATATAGGTGGTCTCCTCGTTGTTAGAGATGAGACCCAGGATGGTAGTATCGTCTTCAAATTTAAAGATGATGTTGGAACTGTGTGTTGCCACACAGTCCTGCGTGTACAGGGAGTACAGGAGGCCCTGAGGGGCCCCGGTACTCAGGGTCAGTGAGGAGGAGGT
This sequence comes from Pleuronectes platessa, assembly GCF_947347685.1. Classification (NCBI taxonomy): domain Eukaryota; kingdom Metazoa; phylum Chordata; class Actinopteri; order Pleuronectiformes; family Pleuronectidae; genus Pleuronectes; species Pleuronectes platessa. The sequence continues at coordinate 24,222,087 of NC_070641.1, forward strand.
GTGGTTACCCATTCTCACCACCTGGGGTCAGGGCCGGGTCTAGGCAGGGGCAAGAGGGGGCCTGGCCCCCTCAAATAAATGTTGTGCCCCCTCAAACTAAATCCCCCAAAATATATTAAATTTCATATATTTTTTATTATCTCATGCTTCTCTCCTCCGCTCCACTTCTTAATGTCTTAATGTCTTGCTTGCCCCCTCAAATATAAAATATATCAAGTTGTTTCTCATGTCGTGTTTCTCACCTCCGCTCCATCTCCCCTTTTCGCTCTGCTCAGTGTATCGGCCTGCTGCCGGTTCACTGTGAGGGATAGCTGTCTGCCCAACTTCCAATCACCCTTTAGTATGCAAATGAGCTAGTGTCAGGTTTCTAATAGCAGCTTGCAGCAGTAAACTGCGAAGCAAAGGAGCTCTGTTAAATTCGGTCATAGTGTTTTGTGTAGTGACTTAATTGCTAATAACATAATAAAAACAAGAGTTAATATTTTTCTTGAAAATCTTTATTTGCTCAGTCAACAACAACAACCAAAACCACATAACCAAATTCTTGTAGTAGCTAAGCTGTAGCCTATTCTCCTAGATCAGGGTGTGTGGGCCCACAGTCCCTGTCATGTGTCACAGCACGGGGAGAGAGCACTGTCCGCTCCCTGCCACAGACTGAGCACAAATGATCTGTGCGTGCAGACCCCTAAAGAAAGCCCCGCCCCCACCCAACTTCTGCAATCTGGCTGCTATTTTACAATCCCGTCTTCACTTTTCCACTCCTGTAAAACTTTCAGCAGACTTGTCCCAACCTTGTGTATCTCATTCTCCTCAGGGACTCAGCCTTGTAAACAAGTGACATACAACACTAGTGTAGAGATTGCTTGCATTCCATTCTGCTGATCATTCTGAGGTTACATATACAATGCATCAGTTTTTCAGAGCTTTTAAAAAACATACTCCTCCTGCCCCTACCAATGGAGATCATGGTGGCAATGCTCTAGCTAGCACCTCAGCAGCTAGCGCTGCACCTACCCCTACCAGTGTTGTAGCTAGCAGCGCATCAGCTAACGTTAGTAGTGGTTCTGCTGCCTGCATCACTCCAGCAGTAGCTAGCATAACACCAGCAAGCACTACTTCTACTCTACCTCCTCCTTTCCCAGCTGTTCTTACAGTTAACCCCAAACTTCCCATTTTACCCAGTGACTTAACCACCATTGCACCATCTCAGCTATTATTAAGTAGCTACCCAAAACGTGCATTTAGCAAAAAACTGAGGTCGTTCAATCCTGCCTGGTACCGCACACGACCATGGCTTGAATACTCTGCTGAACGGGATGCATGTTTCTGCTTTCCCTGTCGCAAATACAGTACTGTGAATGAGAGGGATGTTGTGTTCACTCTGACTGGTTTCAACAACTGGAAAGTTGCACTGGAAAGTGACAAAGGGCTGCAGAGGCATGTGCATGCTTCTACTCTGTGGGCTGAGCACCAGAAGAGAGAGGCTACTGGGGGAAATGTTGACACATTATTGGTTGGCAAGACACAGGTAGAGAAAAAACGGTACTATGTTAAGAGTGTGGGCAACGCTGTGAAGTTCCTCTGTGTCAATGAGTTGAGTCTACGTGGAACAACGGAACACAGGCGTGATGCTGCTGGTCATGATGATGATGATATTGCTTCTGGGCTTTTTCTTAAGTTAATGGAATATACCCTTGAGAAAGATGAAAAACTAGCCAGCATCGCCAAGGGTATCCCAAGGAATGCATCATATACATCAAATCACATACAAAATGAAATTATTGACACACTGGCAAACATGGTGCTCGGAGAGATAAAAAAAAAATATGAAAATGCTGATGCTGTGGGTTTTTGCCTCAAGAGTGATGGGAGCAGGGACAGGTGTAATGTCGAAAACCTGTCAGTTATGATTAGGTTTGTCAGTGCTTCCCTACCCGAGGAGCATCTCATTGGGTTGCTTGACCTCGACCAACTAGATGCACAGTACATAACCTCTGAGATCCTGAAGTGCCTCTCTGATGCTGGTTACAGTGCTGACAACATTCTGAGCCAGTGTTATGATGGAGCTTCAGTGATGAGTGGGGTGAGAGGAGGTGTTCAAGCTCTGCTCCAACAGAAGCTGGGAAAGTATATACCCTACATTCACTGCTACAACCACCAACTGCACCTGGTAGTTGTGCATGCCATGCAGAGCGAACAATGTACTAAAATATTTTTTGATCTGTCTTCTTCCTTGTACAACTTTTTTCAGCACCACTACATCACTACAAAATATGATGCTCCTAATCTTAGGAGGCTAATTCAAATCCGATGGACTGGCCACTATGAGGTGACAGGTTGCATTACTGAGAATGAAGATCAAATAATCACTGTTCTGTCTGAGGTGGCAACGGATGATGATGCTGCAGTGGATCTGTGCACTGAAGCATCAGGCCTGCTCTGCCAGATTAAGAGGCAGCACTTCTTTAAAATTGGCAAGTTTCTGGTGCAAGTGCTTGGTCTACTGAAACCAGCAAATGCCATACTACAGTCTCAGTCTGTGGATATGTGCAGAGCCTCAAACGAGGTTGGTACAGCACTGGATTCTTTGAGGGCCATGAGGGATCACAGCGATGAGTGGGGAGAGGGAGATCACACAGCAGCTGGGGATGACATTCCAGCAAAGAGAAGGAGAACAATGAATAGGCACCTCAGTGACAGTGTTGTAATTACAACAGTGGGCCACACAGACACAGATGACAGTGTTCCCCCCCATAAGACACTTAAAAGACCTCTACTAAACATTCTGGACCGGGCAATTACCAAGTTGGAGACAAGATTCTGCCAGAAGAATTTGGAGCTGATGAAGGCCACGTCCAGCCTTGTGCCTACATCTGGCACATTCCCCCATGGAGCTCTGTTGCATCCTTTGGTTGAGCTGGCTGGCACTGATGCAGGATGTCTGAATAATGAAATCCTGGTGGCAAAGCCCATGTTGCTTAAGGAATGCCCCAATGAACCAGATCTGTCTACAGTGTGCAAAACCCTTCAGCACTACAAGGCAGCATTTCCCTTGTTGTACAAATTATACATTACAGCACTGGTCATTGGGGTTTCTTCAGCTGCATGTGAGAGCTCTTTCTCCACACTGTCCCGTGTCTTGACCCCCTTTCGCAGAACTATGCTGCATCACAGAAAGAGGAACCTGGTTATCTTGGCCCATGAAAAGTCAATTACATACAAGCTGGACATGGACGAATTTGTGAGGGAGTTTGCCAAGGGAAGCAGGAGGCTGACGTTGACCTAGAGACCTAGGAGAACTTAACTAAAAATAGTGGCCAGCAAAAATGCTGTAGTTAGCCAACGTTGTTTGTTTTTTCTAGGCTAATAGCCTTTGTTTTATTTCTTTAATTTTTATTTAAAAAACTAAACAAAAACATCCTCCTAAGGGTGTTATAAAAATAAAAAAATACAAAAAAATACAAAAACATCCTCCTGAGGGTATTATAAAAATAAAAAAATACAAAAAAATACAAAAAAAATACAAAAACATCCTCCTGAGGGATTGCCACCTTATCGTGGTCAGGAGGTTTGAGTGCCTCAGTGACCCTAAGAGCTATACCAACAGAAGCTAGTCTTCATAGGGACACCCAAGTTGGGCAGGTCTTAGGGTAGAGGCCTGACAAAGTGCAGTCAGTTTAGGTTGAGGGTAGGACATACAACTAACAACCCAAGTTCATATATGGTTAGTCTAACAACAATAACTACAATGAAATAAGTGTGCCAAGCATTTGAGACCACAGTACTTTACAAGGCACTTGTTCAGTGTACCCGCATCCTAGTGAGTGAATTTGTCAATTAGACATGGTAAAAGGTGCTGGAGCACAATGCCCCCTCAAGATTTGTGGCTGCCCCCTCATACATGCCTGTCTAGACCCGGCCCTGCCTGGGGTCTGCTCGTCAGGAAGTCCAGGATCCAGTTGCCCAGGAGGTTTTAAGACCCAGGCTCCTGAGCTTAGGGACGAGCTTGGCATGCACAATAGTGTTGTGTTGAATGCGGAGCTGTAGTCCACGTACAGCATCCTCACATATGTGCAGTGTTGTGCACATTCACATCGCTCATGAACTAATTCAAAGTTCAGTTCATACAAGTAAACATGAATAGTTCATGTTCATAGTTCACAATTTAAAATTTGAACTAGTTCATAGTTCAGTTCATTTCATAGTTTTAAGGTGGAAAGTGAGGTGCCCGGCAGTCCACACCCGCGATTCTGCTTTCTCCACTTGTTGTTGAATGTAACCCGTTCAATGTACTGGTTTGGGGGTATATGATGATGGTCTTCATAGCCCAAGCCCCCAGCCCCCCCCCCCCTCTTTTTATCTATATGACTGCTTGTGTGGCTGTAGTGGATGGGCAGGGGGACATTTAATTATCTGATTGGGAAAATTGGGAAAATGCTGCTTCAGTTTAATTCATCTTTGAACTTTTGTATGTTGTGTTGAAATCTTTTGCACGATAACAACTTTAATTTTTTATTCCTGTTTCTTCCAGACTTTATTCATGTGGATTAAAATGTAACTGTGCTGAATAAATGTCTTTTCACTGTCGCTCCGATCAGAGAACCGACTTCTTCTTTTGTGAAAAGACAAACTCCAGAACATTTGTGTCCAGAGTTCAATCTGAGAACAAACTCACACTGAAAGTTTAGATTCAGTTTAAAGCTGAATTCAGTTATTAACTCTCCCCCTTCCCCGGAATCCCTTTGCTTTATCACCCGCAGATCCAGGGCCTCTGTGGCCGCACCATGGATTGCGGTTTGTGGATCGCGCACCGGGGGTCGTGGTGTTGGATCCAGTGTGGCGGATTCTGAGTCATGTGGGCTGATCGTGGTGCTGGTGGCGGACCCTGTGTCGCGTTGGCATTGGGCACGGGCGGTGGACCAGGACCGCGGTGGTGGCTTGTGAAGGGTCCTGGTGGGCGGCGGTGGACGGTGACTGAGGACTGGAGTGGCGTCTGGTCTGGATGGTGGATCGTGGTCCTGCTGGTTGCTGACCATGGACTGTGATCACAGCGGGACTGCTTGGCATGTCATGTTGGGGTTGTCCTTCGGGATGTCTACCCTCATCAAATGCTGCTAGAGACTTTGATTATTGATGATGTTCTCCTGCACGTGGCATCTATTGCACTTCTGTCCGTCCTGGGAGAGGGATACTCACATGTGTCTCTGAGGTTTCTACATATTTTTACCCTGTTAAAAGGGTTTTTAGTAGTTTTTCCTGACTCTTGCTGAGGGTTAAGGACAGAGGATGTCACACCCTGTTAAAGCCCTATGAGATGAATTGTAATTTGTGAATATGGGCTATACAAATAAAATTTGATTGATTGATTGATTGAAAAGGGATTGTTATGGTTATTCATGGATGTATTGTTGTTAGTAGTGATATTATTATTACACTCAGAACTGAAGCTACATCTTCATTTGAAAACACATCAGCTCTGGAAACGCTGGAATCTGGAGTGAGAAGAAGGACCAACTCATTTAGTCTCAGCCCTTCTCCATAAACCAGTAACGATCAAATACTTCACTGGGTTTACTGGAGCTCAGCAGAATGAACAGGGACTGAAGCTCTGCTGGGGACAGATGTGGTTTCAGGTTAAACTCTGTCGCCCGGGGCCCGGGGCCGTGGAGACGCTGGCTCCGGCCCTGCCCCTCCCCTTGTAAACCGTTTACTCTCTAATGGCCACATGGGGGCGTCCTCCTCCTCTGTGCTGCTGCAGACTCTCTCCTCATTTGCAGCCTTTGCCAGCTCCCTCCTCCCCTCCTCCCCTCCCCTCCTCCTCCTCCCCCCTCCTCCCCCTCCCCTCCTCCTGGACCCCTCTCCTCGCTGCTCCTCAGATGGTCCGGAGGGAGGAGAGAGATGAACCCGTGCTCCCGCAGGCCGGCCCGGCTCCGCTCCGGGCTCCTGCTGGCGGCGGTGGCCGCGCTGCTGCTGCAGACCCTGGTCGTGTGGAACTTCAGCAGCCTGGACGGAGGCGCCAGGAGCCGGGAGAGGAGAGAGGAGCGAGCCGGCGGGGAGCAGCCGCGCTGGAAGAGGGGCGACCCGCCGCCGCTACTCGGGAAGGCGGCCGCTCGACACCAGCTGCAGGCGGTAGGTTCGAATCCCGAGGGTTGTGTGGTGGACACGTGAAGATGCTGCAGCTGCTTCACGAGCCTCGTTGTGAAGTGTGTAGATTTAACGCTTCTCCCGCGGATCAGCTGAGGAAACAACGACTCGTGTGTGAAGCAGCTCGACTGAACACATTCATCATTTAACCCAGAAGCGAATCAGACCTGGACACAACTTCACTGGATCGAGCCCGGCTCCGTTCAACCGAGCTGCGAACACAAAACATTGATATCTGCTGAATGAAATGTCGATTAATCGATCATATCCGCGCCGAATGTAAGACCGAGGCGGATGTGTTCCTAAATAATCTTCAGTCTAGTTCTCCATCGTGTGTCCGTGTAACACAAACTAAAACCTGTTAAATGTCCCGTTGTGTTAAAGGACTTTTGTGTGACGTCTCTCTGCCGTTAGAAGCTCGCTGCTCGTTTCCTTCATGTTGTGAATCAGGTCTGAACCTGAACCTCCAGCTAACACGTTCACCTTCAGGTAAACACGCACACATCCTTCACACTGTGAGTCTGTCGTGGAGCTCAGTGATGAAGAGCTTCATTCAAACCCTGATCCACTGGGAGAGGAATCATTAAACTGGTCTGACAACACGACACTGGTCCTTTACACGCACGAGGGGAACGAAGGTTATTTGCTCATTTAAAGCTAATTGTCACTTTCAGGTCTCACTTCTATTTGATTTCCAGCTTTCATCCACTTTGCATCATCTGTGTGTGTGTGTGTGTGTGTGTGTGTGTGTGTGTGTGTGTGTGTGTGTGTGTGTGTGTGTGTTTGTTTGTGTGAGAACAGTGAATTTGTTTTCTCACGTTTAGCAAATTATATAATTTCTGTGTGTTGCTTTACCTGCAGACATCCAGGTGTTCAAACTTGTTGTTGAGAAGTGAACATACTGTACATGCTGTCTGTGTGTGTGTGTCTGTGTGTGAGAGAGAGAGGGGCAGAGACATGGGTTATATTGCAGCCTTTCATTACAGTTAACCGGATGCCCTGTGATCTTCCCTGTGTGTGTGTGTGTGTGATTGTGTGTGTGTGTGTGTGTGATTGTGTGTGTGTATGTGGTGATATGTCCAGACAGTTTCTGGTTCTTAAAACATTAGAGATACATGCCAGCAGTTTTTATAGGACGGGAGTTTTGGAGGTGAAGAGAGACGGAGTGTGAGAGACGGACGAGAGAAGAAAGAAGGGATGAAATGAAGGAGCAGCATCTCGGTGTGAAAGCTAAATGACTAATTAGAGACGTGAAGACACGGCGAGCAGGGAACTCCTGTGTGTGATCAGTGTGAGTGTAACACACTGACTGGTGTGTGTCTGTTTTGGGTAAAGACCGGGGTCGGTGTGTGTGAAGCTGGAGAGATGTTTGGTCTCAGCTGCGTCAGAGTTCTGCAAACAAGGCTGAATATAGGAGGTTTTAAGGAAGTGGGCCATGGATGGGCCAGAGTCTGTTTTCAAGACGAATACAAAGCACAATGCAGACACACAAAACAGCCATGAGATACACAAAGAGACACTATACTACAATTACACAAAACTACTACAAAGACACAAAACGATTGCAGAAACAAGTGAGGTCAAAAGATTTTAAAAGTGGCCCCGAAGAGGTAAAAATACCATAAAAAGAAGAACAACCGAGAAAATCATAATCACGATTATTTTGGACAATATCAAAATCACGATTATTTAAACGATTATTAACATGTGCCCTTATTCTGAAGTCTATGCTTTATTTTTGTAATCACTTCCGGTTCCGGTAAACACCGATGACGGCTGCGTGTCTTATTCCTCCGGGAAGCCAGGATATCGGTGCCCGGTTATTCAAACCCTTAATGATGGCAACCTTAACACTGACTGACCGACTGACCGGTGCGGAGAAATGCGGGTCCGGTCTGACCAGCCAGGCGGGAGCGCGCCTGAGAATAGCGGTGCTACATGGTCTGCTGCTGCCCTCCCTGCTTTTTCACTCACGCTGTTTTTCCACCGCCGGTCACCACACACACAACTCGCCTCCTTCACTTTACTGCTGCTTGAGAGTGAGAGCCAGTCAGCTGGGCCGCTGAATGCTTTGGGGGAAGGACTGAATTGCGCATGCGCGTCTCTTTAAAATAAAAAGGCAAATAATCGTCGATTATAGTAGTTTGGAGATCGTTTAACCTCATAATCGTAATCACGATTAAATTTCGATTAATCGAACAGTCCTAGAAGTAACCATATAAATGTATAATGTGATGGGATCTATGTTATTGTATCACAGACCTAATTCATCACACTGTTGGGAGAATGGACAAACACACACACACACACACACACACACACACACACACACACACACACACATCCAAACAGCCAGGTCAGACCAGATTCAGCAATAGGTTTGAATCAGATTTTATTGATGGGATTTTTACTTTGTAATCTAGTTTAGATTCTTCAATAATACCTAAATACATGAGGCTGCAGGAGAAGATCCAGAAAATGTCCAGAGTCACTGACTCAGACATTTGTTCTCACATAGAGAACCTGCAGAACATGTGAGGAACACGTCAGGAACATGTTCTGGGTTTAGTGCAGATCCGAAAGCTGCTTTAGTAACATGATGTCATGTATAGTGTGTTCCACCCTCTATTAGGGACTTAGCACAACATACTGATATAAGACCCGGAAGCTGCTTTATGTTTTTTCTTTTCCATAATTCTCACTCAATCTGGCAGAGATAGTTTTAATCCCGGGTCGTCCCGTGGGCGCGGGGCTGCGGCCGCCCGGTCTCGCGTCCCGTCCCCTCGTTAGCGTCCACTTAGCTGTCCCTTCTCCATCTGGCTCTGTTTCTCCTTCTGTCTCTCGGCTCTGTTTCCAGCATTTTGTTTAGACGGATGTTTCTTCAGTTTCCTCTGATTAGATTCTGTTGTTTTTTCCTTCACTCGGTCTTTGGATGGAGTCTGAGGTGAAGGAGTTAGTTTGATTTAGAATAATCATCAAAACCTCCGATCATTTGTAGAAATCCTGTTTATTTTAACTCGACGCATGAAAGATGTAAAAATGGCCCAAAAGATCCGAAGATGATGAGACGTTGAAGTCACTGTCAACAGCTCAAGCTTCAGTGTGAGGCTGCTTCGTTCTCCTCTTCACACAGAAAGTGAGAAACGAGTATACTCAGGGTTTTTAACGCGTGGAAAAGAGATTTAATCCTCCATGTTAGCGGATGGGACACACACAAAACAAAGTAGACGTTAATTAAATGTTAGTAAAGATCTTTCTGTCATTTCAGGTCGTTCTTCTCTCTGATGTTTGCTCAAGTGTTTCTGATCGGTTTGGTTTGAATCAGTTATTTGATGATAAAAACAGGCTGAGACGTGATGATTGACAGCTGAGACTGACTCCTGATTGGATGAGGGCAGACTCTGACTCCAAATGACGTCAAAAACACGAGATGGCGAGCGAGACATCTGTGTAGAGCGTCTGGAAGCGACGGTTTCTTTTCTTCCACTATTCCCATCACGCTCTCTCACCTCCTTTTTAATGTCTCTTGCCCCGGTGCCCAGCGACAGACGCTCTTGTCTGTTTTCTGTCGTCTTTATCTCGAAGCAGCAGGACGTCTGAAGGCAGCTTCAATAAGAACCTGCTGAGGAGCCGAGCGGTGGAGACTCGCTCTGTGTAAAGAATGATGTCTTTGTAGGTGATGTAGCTGTGGTCGTCTCCCTGGAATGCAAAGACTTCTGGGAAACACTCACAGGTCGTTGCTTTTAGCTTTGTGAAGGATAGAGAAAGAGCAGTTTGTGTTTCTCTGAGTGAAAAGTCAGAATGTCAGCAGGACGCTCTAGATTCCTGTGGTCACACAAGTCCGCTGCTTTTCCAGAGGAGGAACAAACGGCCACGGGAACGAGCAAGAACACAAAGTTTCCAGGATGTTTTGTGACGTCTGATAATAACGACATTAGGTCATTTTCATTATTGATTAGTTTGTGGATTTATATTTTTATTTATTATTCATATTCTCTCAATTTATCGTTTGGTCTCTAAGATTTCAAAATACATTCTGAACATCCAGAACCTGAAGATGCTCTCAGACCAAGGAAAGCTGCAAATATTCACATGAGAGAAGCTGCAACCAGTGAAACCAGTAAAACAGATAACTACAAACTGGAGAACCTTCAGATGAATTAACTGCCAGTCTATTTAATCAGCTAAAATTAACATGAGCCGGCCTAATGTGAAAATGGTCATCGTTCATACAATAATAATATATGATACGTGTATTATTGTGTCATCAATGTTACACTAATGAAGATTAAAGTGTGATTTATGGTTCCTTCTGTATTTTACTCACAATAACAGGAGAGCTGAATATATACTCACTGTATTACTACACACACACACACACATTCCTCCGAGCTGATATTATAGATGAGATAATGAAAGGTTGTCTGAGGAGCAGGTGGCAGCAGCTGATATTACAGCCTTCCCAAAGGAACCCCGGATAGTGTGTGTTTGTCACACACACACACTAAACCACACTCACACACACACACTAATAGACACACTCTTTATCCCTGGAAAAGGCAGATGGATATGTGTGGGATTAAAATACTCATTGAGGTCATGTGACTTTCCTTTTCTACTGAAACACACAGACACACACACACACACACTCACTCACACACACACACACTCACTCACTCACTCACTCACTCACTCACTCACTCACTCACTCACTCACTCACTCACTCACTCACTCACTCACTCACTCACTCACTCACTCACTCACTCACACACACACTCACTCACACACTAACAGCTGACTGTGAGGTGAAGGCCACAGCTGACTGACTCTAACGTGTCGGGCTCCAAACATTTGCTAATTATCACCAAACACAAGCTCAAGTCTGTCGATGAGAGTTTCATTGGTTTTCAAATATTTGTTCATTAATCAAAGAACTGGACACATTCAAATTTTAACCTGATGGTGGCGCTAGATGTAAAGTCTTTAAAAACGATTAGAGCTCAACCTAATGTAGAAATGAGCGTTTGTACGTCAATCCTGTTTATCGAGACATTGCAGTAAAACGACAGATATCAACCTAGTGGTGGCGCTACAGGTCAGATTGGGTTCCTCCAATGAAGAAATCTAAATAAATTGAAGGTTGTAGCGAGTTTCTGTCATGATTTCTAATTTGTTTATTTTTCCTCTGTACAGGACGTCTACCGTTCCCACCGTCCCAAAGAGAAACTTCCTCTGGACAGCAACAACAACGAGAACTCTGTCCCCAAAGACTTCGACTCCATCGACAGCAACAGCAACAGCAACAGCAACCTCGCCACTCGCTCGCAACGCCAGCGAGCGCCGGTCGGAAACAGCAGACACAAGCTGGACAGGGTGCAGAGCATTCTGGGAAAATCTGCTAACGAGGTCCTCAAGTTGCCTCCGATCCAACGCAGAGGGATCGGGCCCAGTCGCAACCACACCCACAAAATGAAAGCCCGCCCCCAGACGCTCCCGGCTCCGGTCCGGGGGTCCAATCAGGATCCAGCGCTCCTCCGGGTCAAGACGCCGGCCGGTCAGGAGCCGAGGAAGACGCCGCCGCAGTGCGAGGTCAGCGGGAAGGAAGCAATCTCCGCTCTGTCCCGAGCCAAGAGCCGCGGCTGTCGTCAGCAGATCGTGGAGGTTTACTGCAAACACAAGGACGGAGCGCTGCTGCCCGAGAGAGTTCCTCGCTACTGCCCCCTAGAAGGTGAGATCAGCTGAGTGAGGCCGCAAAGGTTCATGAAACACTGACACAAGGATTCTAACTGGAGGAAAACAGAATGAGTTGTGTTTGGATACGTCAAGGAATATCCCTCAGATCATCGAAGACAATGTTTGTCGTGATGCGTAAGAACATTCAGATTCGGGATGTTCAGGAGTTTGGGTCGAGGCTTTTGAAAACCTGTTTTCTAGATCGTCCTCTAGAGCGCAGAGTGAAGCACTGAATCTCAGTTCTGACATCATACACCTCCATGCACCAATCAGAGTCCAGGGTTATATTAATCGAAACGTGTCTGCGATCTAGAGCAAGCATATTCTCAGAAGTGATGGTGAGAAACTTAATGAAATCCGACTTTACTAACTGAAGTCTTTGCTGTCGCGGTCTGGAAGGTGTGGCCTCGGCCCTCATCACCAAAAGATCTGGAATCTCCTCGTCTGTCCAAGTCGACGTCTTCGTCTTCTACGTGTCCGGCTCCTCTTCTTCATCCTGAGATATTTGTGTTCTTGTAGTTTCACGTCTCGTGTTAGAAACCTCGTCCACACGTCCACTCGCTCACTGGGAAGCTTCCACACATTGTCCTGCAGGAAAGGTTCCAGAGCAGCGGACTCAGTTCTCACATATAGAACCTCCAGAACATGTCAGGAACATCAGAAATGTTCAGGTTGACAAAAACTCAACCATTAAAATAGAAGTCAAAGTCAGATAAGAAATAAGTTGCTGAGCAAAGAATCTGAGTAACTGGTTTTCAGATATAACTCGAAAGTTTCCTGTCCCGGTGCATTTGGCATCTTCTATTAAGCAGATGTCTGTAAAACCTCTGGAGCCTCATGTTGGGGGTTAATCCAGAGGATGATTCAGAGTTATGGTTCCAACGTTTTGACTTTGATCTCAGGGCTGAATGATCTGTTCAGCTCAACATAGTGATTGAGTCAACAAATGAGAGGGAGACAGTGAGTGGGACGAGCGGCGGCTGCTTGAGACTTTCTTTCTTCTAAATTTACTCGTTGAGGATCATTTTTAACGCGGCACGTGCCGCGGCCTTGAGGACGCTTCCCCTCGGGTTCCAGTTCTATTTCCAGGGACACAAAGCATGAATGGACACAGGGAGGCTGCTCATCCAGTGTAATTACTCCCTCATTAAACAAGCAGTTTGTCGTCTTATTTTTGGAACGGCTGACTAAGGATTTGTAGTCGCTCTCTTGGAACCACCCTGGGCTTTTCGAGGTTTCATTGATATGATTACAGGTTTCTCTGATGATACGTTCTATCCACAGTGAAGCTGCAGCAGTAACAGGATTTGCTTCGGTCTGATTTGACTGACGTGCACTGAAAGAGAACAAGTTGATGGAAAAGTTTGGTTTTTCTGTGCTAATGCCGACATAAGAGCAGATCCACGTCTGCCTCCCTGATTACAGTGTTTCCTCCTGGAGCTGCCATCCCAGCAGCCCCGCAGCCGGGGAGGTCACTAATTAGCCGAGCAGGCCTCAACTCGTGCCATCTTTAAAGTGAGCGTGATGAAGGAGCCGCATCAGGCCGTCTTACACCCTGAACACACAGGAGGCACATTTAGCTCAGGCAGCCACAGACACACAATGTTTCCACGAAAGACCAAAGTGAAGGAGGAGGAGTAAAATACTAAAATTACCCAAGTTACTTGACTTTAAATTGAGTTTAGCTGAAAATAATAAGACTCAGAAGCTGCACTTTATTATTTCCATCAGCCAATTAAATGTTTTTTCTCTTCTGATAAACTGACAAATCCCAGAAATCTAAACGTTTCTGTTATATGAGATGAATAAAAGCATCTGAGGACGTGACCCGGTCAGTTGATCTGAGCTGGTTCCTCTCTGTGCAGGGAAGGCTAACGTGAACGTGCAGTGGGACATCCCCCCCGCGGACGCTCCCCCGCTCCAGCCCGTGAGGATCGCCTTCGTCCTGGTCGTCCACGGCCGAGCCTCACGCCAGTTCCAGCGTCTGTTCAAAGCCATCTACCACACCTCCCACTACTACTACATCCACGTGGACCAGGTGAGCTCACATCATCCAGAAGGAAACCAGCTTTCAAATTACCAAGGTGTTAATGTATTGAGACACTGATGACAGTAACCGAGACTTTCCTCCCTGCTCTCCTCAGAGGTCCAACTACCTCCATAGAGAGGTTCTCTCTCTGGCCCGACAGTTTCCCAACGTCCGCGTCACTCCGTGGAGGATGTCCACCATCTGGGGCGGAGCCAGCCTGCTGACCATGTACCTGCGCAGCATGGAGGACCTCCTCAAAATGAGCGACTGGTCCTGGGACTTCTTCATCAACCTGAGTGGAGCTGATTACCCAATCAGGTCAGTCCACACTGAAGCTGCTTCAACTGCATTTAGAATTTCAGTTCAAACTAATAATTCTGTTTTAGAATTTAACTGAATAAGAGAAACACTTTAAACATAAAGAGCTCTGACCTGAAATAAGATCAGAAAACTGGTTCTTTGTCTTTTGGAGTCGAAATAAATCAATTCCAATATATATTATATAATATGTAATATCGGCCGACACACATATATAAAAAGAAATGGTCAATGACTCCTAAGACGTCCTTATCAAGCCACTTTTTATTTTGGAACCGTCCGTCACCTCTGATCCTCTGAGGCTGATCCCGGCTGCTGGGGGGGGGGGGGGTTACTCCTTGGACATCACGTGGTCGACGCACAGAGACAACCCCCCCCCCCCCCCCCCCCCCCCCCCCCCTCAATTAACCTCAAGATCATGACTCCACCCTGAGGAGAACACACACAGAGAACTAACTTTACACATTAAGAAATGACCTAGTTACACCGTCCTACACAGTGGAAGCCGATGACCAATCAGAGCAGCCTGGGCTCAGCGGCTGAAGAGAGGAGCTGCAGCACTGGACAGTTTGAGGACAGTGACGTGACTCAGTTCACAGAACCTGGACAATCTGTCTGTGTCCTGATTGAAGACGTTTCTTTCATTAACGAGTCCCAGCTACAGAGATCCGGTTCACTTTTTATTCACATTTGATTAATATAGAACGTATCACGTGTGCAAATCGCACCAAACTCCACTGTGCACGTCCCTGGACCCTGAACAACACACACGACAGGTGTGAAGCTGATGAAATGAACGGTTCTCCAGGACTCACAAAAACACATGAAACACACACTGTCCCACATCAGAGGGACTGAACACGCTTCCAGGCAAAATCCATAACACAGCCTCAGCATGAGCTCAATGGCTGACGTCATGAAGGCACATGCAGTGTGAGTCGATGTGTGTGTGTGTGTGTGTTTGCGTGTTTTGCATAAAGAACTTTATCTAGGTTGTGATCTGAGCTCGGAGTAGAGCACTTGTTCCTGAAGGTTTCTCTCTTGATGAAAGTTTCTTGTTGTCAACATGTTGCTGCTCCCGGCTCTTCAGTCAGATTTGTGTGTGTCGGTAACTCATGAACACAAACATGCCGTCAAACACACACATGCACGCCCCGCGGTTCGTCCCACCGACTGGGATCAAACGTCTGTCTGCTCATCAGGACGACCACCAGGCCGAGGCCGCTCACAGCTCGTCTCCGTGCAGGCAGCTGCATGGAGGGACACACACATACACAAACACACACACACACACGCACACACACGCACCCGCACACACACACACACACACACGAGCTGAGCAGCTTTTATTTGTAGGGAGAAGCTAAATAAACTGGACTGACTCCAAACATGGAGTCAGTCCAGTTTCCTTAATGGAAGATTGTTTGCGCCATTTAAAAAAATAAAGATGCCTCGTTTAAATATTTAATCTCATCCTGATTAGATTTGTGTCCGTAAATGGAAAACACTGCAAACACAAAAAGAAAGAAATCAACAGGAAACGTAAAACTTTGGATCAGATTCCGTGAAACTCTGTGGAAAGATGAGACACAGAAGAAGTGACTCGATTCAAACCCTCCAGGTTTCTCCCTGTTCTCGAGCTCGTGGTGGGACCTGCTCTATATTACCGTTCAGGTCTCGTCCTCACTGTATTACTATGATGTATAATGTGATTTGATCTTTGTTATCGATCATTGGCTGAGCTGATGATTGACAGCTGCCGTCTCTCCTCAGGACCAATGAGCTGCTGGTGTCGTTCCTGTCAAAGTATCGCAACATGAACTTCATCAAGTCTCACGGGCGAGACAACGCACGGTGAGAGAGGGACAGTTCTCCTCAGGAATTCTGTCTTTTTGTGCGATGCTGATGAAACATTTTATTTCTATTTTCTGTGAAAAAGTAAGTTTTGTATTAAATCTCATGCGATTCAGCGTGTCTGCCTCGGTCAGCAGGGGGCGCTGCACTGCGTAGCGGGGGGGATGTTTAACACGACCTCGTCTTTACAGCTGGAAGCGAAAATTTAACTACAAAGCAGAAGAGAATTAGTCTCCAGGAGAAAACATTTGATTCGTGTGTGAAGTCGACTCTTCTCCTCGACCCTGAAAACCTTGTGTCGTCTCAGTTTCATCCGGAAACAGGGTCTGGACCGACTCTTCTACGAGTGCGACACCCACATGTGGCGTCTCGGGGACCGCAAGATCCCAGAGGGCATAGCGGTGGACGGAGGCTCTGATTGGTTCCTGCTCAATCGCCCCTTTGTGGATTACGTGGTCAACTCCAGAGACGAGCTGGTGGGAAGCATGAAGCGCTTCTACGCCTACACACTGCTGCCCGCTGAGGTAAACACACACATGCCCTCAAGTCACCCCTCACACTCCACATGGACAGAGACAGGCCCTGATAGCGCCCCTAGTGGGGAACATGAGTATCAACAGCAACTTTTATCGGCCTCTGCTTCGTCTGTTTTACTTTACACTCACATGCGTCATTTCAACGTTGTTCCTGAGGCCTGAACAACTATTAGTCAAACATTTATTCATTTCTGCGTTTGCATGTAGATTAGAACCTGGGATTGAAAATTGTCCTTGTGTCCTTGTCTCAACCTGCAGTCCTTTTTTCACACCGTTCTGGAGAACAGCGCCCTCTGTGGCACCATGGTGGATAACAACCTGAGGCTCACGAACTGGAACCGGAAGCTGGGCTGTAAATGTCAGTACAAGCACATCGTGGACTGGTGTGGCTGCTCGCCCAACGACTTCAAGCCCTCGGACCTGCCGCGGTTCCAGGTGAGAGCCGACGGAAACCAGGTCTTTAACTTTGAGCTCTGGAAAGTCTTAAGAACGTTGAAAGAATCCGATTGTCTATAAAACTGATAGAATCGTTTTTCTATATCCTCCAGTTACAGTGTCCTAGAGGAACTTTGGTTATTAACGTCTTTAACCTCTACAGATTCTAGATGTTTTATTGTTGCACTGATTTAACAACATGTGAAAAAGTATTGCACGTGATCACATCTGGATCGCCCCCTGGTGTCTGGCTGTAGTATCGATCATAAACCTCCTCCACGTTAGCAGATGGGACGTCGAGCAACTAAAAAAGTAGATGTTGAAGAAAAGATGGTTTCTCTCATTTCTTATATCACCGACATTTGTTCAAGTGGTTCTGATCAGTTTGGTTTGAATAATTAAATTAAATGTGGTATGATATAAAACGGGCTGAGACGTCATGATTGACAGCTGAGACTGACTCCTGATTGGCCGAGGATCTCTGTTTTCATGTCTCAGCTCTAACAGAGCGTTTCATGTAGTGTGATAAAGTTACAGTTGTGTAAAGGCGGAGCTCGGCTTCAAAGATCTGCTCCATCGTGTCAGTGACCCTGGACGTTCCGCCCGAAGCGTCCACCTCCTCTTCTCAGGACCAGAATAGCTTTGCATTCACAAATTAGCGGTGCTGCGTCTCCTGACATCAGGCGGCCTCGGCTCTGCGTTAGCGTCTGTGGTGGAGCTCCTGGTGGTTTCTAAAAGCAGAGCTGATCCTGGAAGCAGCTGTACTCTCAGTATTTTTAGAGCTTCGCAGCGAGCTGCCGCGGAGGTTTGTAAGGTTGTCATTATCATAATGTCGGGTTTCGGCAGCTAGAGAGAAACTCCGAGTCCTGACTGAAGGGTCAGGAACACACAGGAAACACGGAGGGTCACCAGCTCGGATCCAGATGTTTCATACAGTGAGAAGAAAAGAGGATCAAGTCCCCAAAACTGATCGATTGTGTAAAATGCATTAAAACGGTTTAACTGTTCATTGTTGGTTTTCTCCCTCTGATTACCAGTACAGTACCTTCCTCTCTCACTGTAACCGCTCGTCTTCCTCTGTCTTTATCGACCACAGCAAGTGTCCAGACCCACGTTCTTCGCCAGGAAGTTTGAAGCCAGTGTCAGTCAGGAGATCATCAGCCAGCTGGACTGGTTCCTGTTCGGAGCACTGGCCCCGGGCACGCCGGGCCTCCAGGCCTACTGGGAGAACTCCTACGAGCAGGAGACGGACGGGCCTGCCAGCCTATCGGACTCTGCGCTCAGCCACTACCACGCCTTCGCTCGAATGGGATTATCACGCGCTGCCAGCTCGCTGCAGGGACATCCCACCGACAACAGCTGCAGGTACCAGCAGGTTTCTATTTACTTCAGGAACTTCTTAATGGCGTCCCGAGGGTTTGTAAAGGCAGACGTTTGTCCACACGGCTCCTCATTGTTATCAATGGAAAATGAAAAGTTCCAGGAGCTTGTTTTGTTTCCACAGTTTCTAGAGATGATGACGCCGGTGTGATAACGTGTTTTTATTCTAACAGTTTAAGCAACGCATGCATTTAAGAACTAATGTTTGGAAACCATGGGATCATAAATGCACGTCGGTTTGAGAGAAACAGATTTTTCCGAACACGTGAAGAGAAGTTAGAGCAGCTTGTTCTCCACTCCGGGAACTTTCCAGTGAATTTAAATACTGACATCATCACTGTGTAATGTTTCAGATAGAAAACTCCCAGTGGCATCAGGAGATGACTGAGCTTCAGGAGGTTCTTACTCTCATGTGGATCCATGAAGTGAGGACCGACCTCATGTTCACAGCTGAACACATCAAATGATCTGAATTTATAAATGTGAACAAGAAGCAGATCAGAACTTTTCTTTCTCCATGGTTTGGACCGAGCTCCAGATGTGACAGTGAAGGTTTGATTGGTTTGCAGGACGCTGCGTGAGGGCGTGTCGAACAACATTTCTAAAGTCGCACAGTCGAGGCTGCTTTGGGAAAAGTTGTGTAGCTGCTGAGTAAATAAAGACGAGAGAAACTCTAGAATCTGTTAACGAGGGAAACGAGCAGGGTCAGAACATGAAATGTGTCTTTCCACTAAACTCACCAGTTTGTGTGTGTTTGTCCAAATTAAATATGAAGATAACGTGAGCTTGTCCTGAGGCACAATCAAGCTTCAGTTTCTACACGGCTGGGTTTTTCCAGTAGAGAGTGTGGGGGGGGGGGAGACCCACAGTAGGTACAAGGAGGTACTTGTTGGAGTTCTGGTGGGGATTGGTGGCTAGAATGGGTGGAGGCAGCATTAAGGGAAGTGTGTGTTTAGGGGGGGAGGGTCGGGGAGTTAAAACAGGAATAGTCTGTTTCTGTGACTTTAGTGAATCAACATCGAAAAACACGTCCACACCAACATGGAATCAACCTGAATTCACCGTCTGCATGTTTCATCCTCTTCAGAACATAAAGGTCACTTGTGTCATAGCAGCTCGAGTAGAGAATCTATAAGGTTTAATAAAATAATATAATAAAATATGAGAATCTCCACAAACGTCCAGTAGATCTGGTAAAGTCCAGTAAATCCTTCAAACTTACAGATAAACCACTCGTGAACAGAAATAAAGAAACTTGACTGAGCAGGAGGAGGAATCCTGAACTTCTGTGGTTAACACGTGATAATGAACGTGTTGTGTGTGTTGCAGGTTCGAGGC
This sequence comes from Pleuronectes platessa, assembly GCF_947347685.1. NCBI lineage: Eukaryota > Metazoa > Chordata > Actinopteri > Pleuronectiformes > Pleuronectidae > Pleuronectes > Pleuronectes platessa. The sequence continues at coordinate 24,241,855 of NC_070641.1, forward strand.
CGTGGGCCACCCGGTGTCCGTGCACCTCTACTTCCTGTCAGACCAGTTCCAGGGCTACCTCCTGCGCCATGTGGCCACTAACCGAGCCTCCACCCAGCTGGAGACGCTGGAGACCTGGGTCACACCCAGAGACCACTTCATCCCGGCCAGCCCCCCCCACCCCACCAACAGACTGCAGCATGTCCAGGTCTCACACACAAACACACACAAAACACACGCACACACACACACACACAAAGTGTATCCACATGCACACAAATAAGTGTCGTTATGAGCCACTGTTAATGTTTCATAAGATACTTGTTTTTAATCAGATTTCATTATAAAATTCATGATAGAACTTTGTCTCTAAGTTGTGTTTGTGAGTCTGAGGTCGAGCGTGTGCGATGAAATCAGCTGCTGTTAGAACTGATGGAGTCAGAAGGAACCTGCACTTGGTCTCTGAACGTCTCCGGTTCCTCAGGTGGGAGGCGACTGGGATCCGAAGGAGCGTCTCTTCAGGAACTGGGGGGGGATGCTGGGCCCCAGGGACGAGCCGGTGGCCGTGCAGCGGTGGAGCCGCAGCCAGAGCAACCTGACGGCCACCGTGGTGTGGATCGACCCCACCAACGTCATCGCCGCCACCTACGACATCCTGGTGGACGCCTCTGCTGAGGTCACGCACTACCGGCCGCCGCTCGCCCCCCCGCTGAGGCCCGGCGTGTGGACGCTGCGGGTGCTGCACCACTGGAGCCCGCTCGGCCAGACCAGCTTCATCGTGGCTCCGCTGGAGTTTCACAAACAACAGCCCACAGGACTCGGTGAGCAGATCAGCTCTGACCCACACGGAGAAACTCCTCCTTCACAAAACTGTGTGTTTACACGACAATTACACATAAAACCACTTTTTAAAACATCTAATAAATGGAAACTTACACTTACAATAATTAATTTAAGATCAACAACTGAAAGGTCATAGGTCACCCTGTACTTGATTCAATCTGACTGACCAAATTTAATGGAGGCCAAAGAAAGATCATTTACAGGACTTTAGTTTCCAGAACTTCTCTTTTGTTTAGACTGAAACAAACTCAGACTCTCCAGCAAATACACAGATCCCCCCCCCCCCCCCCCCCCCCCACCCGACATCTGCAAACAGGGGAATCTTTGAAAACTGTGGAGATGAGATTCAAACACAAAACACATCACATGTAATTCTTAAATTAAACACACACACTTATCGTGTTGGTGTCCAGTCACACACACACACACACACACGCAGGGTCACCTCTGTCCAAATTAGCTTCCTCTGAGTTACTGTTTGACCTCCAGGCCTGTGTGTGTGTCTGTGTGTGTGTGTTTGTGTGTGTGTAACGTCAGGACTCCAAAGCCCAGAGTAAGAATAGACGGTGAGATTTTTATGGGTTGTTATCAAGTGAAGGTGGCATGCGATGTAATCTGAGCACAGTGTGTGTGTGTGTGTGTGTGTGTGTGTGTGTGTGTGTGTGTGTGTGTGTGTGTCTGTGTCTGTGTGTGTGTGTGTGTGTGTGTGTGTGTGTGTGTGTGTGTGTTAGAGGTTTGATGTTGATGTCAGATTTATCCACATCTATATGATTTGGTGTGAGACGTGTGTGTCCTCTCGTGTTGCAGAGGACGCTCTGCGGCTGCACGCCGGCCCGCCCAGGAACTCCTACATGGAGCAGAGCTTCCACGGCCTCAACCCGGTGCTGCGGCTGCCGGTGAGCCTGGGCGCCGTGGAGGAGGCCGAGGCCAACGCCGGCCTGACGGGGGCGCCGCTGCGTCAGTGGCTGGACCGGCTGCTGGAAGGCCACTGGTCCGCCTCGGACGTCTGCTCCACGGGCCCCAGCGCCTGCCCCGTCATGCAGCGCTGCCGCCTCACGGCCTGGAGCTCCCACAGCCCCGACCCCAAGTCGGACGTGGGCGCGCCCAGAGAGGACGGACGCATCAGGTAGCAGACGGACAGACGGAGGGACACGAGCTGGAGGACAGGGACACATGATGGAGTCCTCCATCATGTGTCTGATGCTTCACTGCGTCATATTTATTTATTTAAAGTCAGTGAAGGATGGAGGAGACAGAAGTTCAGAGGAAGAGAGTTCTCCTCAGTCCTCATTCAGTGTGCTGCTCTCAGAGTGTGTGTGTGTGTGTGTGTGTGTGTGTGTGTGTGTGTGTGTGCGTGTGTGTGTGTGTGTGTGTGTGTGTCAGAAGAGTTGTTTACCTCTTTTCCATGTTAAGAAGCTGAACTGGTCGCTCATCTTTAGGTGGACTGGTTTTCTGTCAGACTGGTATCACTGCCATCACTGTTATTCAATGTTCCCAGTCGTCATGGAAACCCTCAATTCTTTAAAAACGTATCTGTTTATTAACAGATATTTGTTGATGGATGGAAATCGTGAGAGATATAGAACTTTACCATCAAATGCAGATGATATTCTTGTCCTGCTCTTCAGATTAAGACAGAATTATAATAAATTATTTAATAAATCTCGTGACTCGAAGCTTCAGTTCAGAAAGTTTCAAACGAGTCGAAGCACAAAACGTTTTCACTGTGATAGTTTCAGACATTAAGATATTTAGCTCCATAGAAGTAACTCTGAACTTTAAATAGGAAGTCGTTTAAACCAACGCTGCCAAAAACCCAATGAGAACTTCCCCCATTCACTGTGTGTGTGTCTGTGTGAGTCAGTGTGTGTGTGTGTGTGTGTGTCTGTGTGTCTGTGTGTGTGTCTGTGTCCGTCTGTGTGGGAGTCAGTGTGTGTGTGTGTGTGTCTGTGTGTGTGTGTCTGTGTGAGTCAGTGTGTGTGTGTGTCTGTGTGTGTGTGTGTGTCTGTGTGAGTCAGTGTGTGTGTGTGTCTGTGTGTGTGTGTCTGGATCTTGTCAGACGCCCTGAGACTTGAGGTGTGAGACGTCTCCTGCAGAGATTCACCTCCTGTTTCTTTTTAATTTGCTCTTCTCTGTAGAAGCTGAAGAGTCAAAGCAAACTTCTGCTTTGTGAGTAATTTATTCTCAAGTTTTTATAAAACCAGGTTGTTTTCTGAAGTGAGGGGATGAATCTGGGTTTGGAGCAGAAGGGGATCAGGTCTTTTCCTCAGAGACGATTATTTTCGTCACATCCACTGTGAGAAAGTTCAGCTGCAGGTTCTTCAAGTCCTGTTCTTTATTCCGGATTCTGCTGTTGGTTAACGAGTATATGTATATGGTCAAATTATCAAATTAACAAAAGCAACAAATTTACTTTATTACCTCTTCGCACTTAATTGTTGTTACATAAACATTCAATAATATTCATATATTCAACCTGAACATTTTGAAGGTGAAGACAACGACAGAATTTTTTTTCTTTAAAGATTTTTTAAAGGAGACATTTTCTGATTAGAACCGAGATTCTGAGAACTTTTAAATTCACTACAAACCTTTAACGCTTCATCACGTGTCTCCTCCGAGACCTTTTAACAAACCCCCTTTACAGAGGCATCACACATTTATAATAATGCTATTTCATTTTTGATGTTTAGATTGAACACACCCAGGTCTATACAGTTAGCAGCGGGTTAGTTTAGCATAAAGAGCGATTGATTAACAGGTCACTGCAAGAAAAACTAGATTGTAGTTTGAATACGTCAGAAGTGCCAAATGTTTCTGTTTCCAGTGTTTGAACCAGTTTAATCCTCGTTTGGGCAAAACAGAGACTTTAAATAAAGATGGACGACACCACAGCTCCTCAAAAGTGAAGCAGAGCGTCTCTATCGCCCCCTGGTGTCTGGCTGCAGGACAGGTCATTGACCTCCTCCATGTTAGCAGACGGGACGTGGACCAAACCCAAAACTCAAAGTGGACGTTAAATAAATGTTTGTTAAGATGTTTCTGTCGTTTCAGGTCGTTCTTCTCTCTCTGATGTTTGCTCAAGTGTTTCTGATCAGTTTGGTTTCAATCAGTTATTTGATGATATAAAAACAAGACGTCATGATTGACAGCTGACTCCTGATTGGCCGAGTATGTTTGGGACCTGACTGTGGCTCCAAAGGTGCTTAATGATGTCATCGCCTCCCGACGGCAGCGTTTGTATTCTAGATATTTTAGCTTCGTTTTGTTTGTGATGAGAGGAAGTGGAGACAGGTCCCTTTTTATTTACAGCTCCTGTTCGTTTCTGTCAAAGCTCATATCTGATATTATTCCAGTTTGTAAAGTTTCCACATCTTAATTAATTATTTGTTCTGGGATCAAAACTACTGGAGTTGAGTTTTGTAAATATGACGACAAAGCTCACAATGAACCGATCAGCAGCTGAAGGTCACGAGCAGAAGGTCAGTGTCTCAGCTGAAGGAGCAGATGTTCCCAGATGTTCAGGTCGTTACGGATTCTGTCTCCATGTGAAGAAACAAGCTTTGTACTGTTTGCTCCAGTGGTCGAGGTCAAAACCTGACGAATCCAGTTCAACATGAAACTGACCAGTAGCTCCATCAGGTGTTTCAGCTCAACGTCTAAAATGTCCAACATCTAGAAAGATAAACTGGATTTTCTGTTCCTGCTCAAGATAAATAGTATTCATTTTTCAAATTAAGAGCCATTTTATGTCCAATATGTACTTTTCACATGACGAGTGAATCGATGTAAATCAGTATTTTGTTAAATATCAAACAGATGATGAACAGTTTGAAGTCACTGACGAGTCACGTGACCGTTTCTAGAGGAGTTTGAAGATGGAGTGAAAATGTTCAGATGTTGAAGTTGTTCGATTCTGGAGGAAAATCCCAGACGAGAGGTTTTCAGACGATTCAGTTGTTTTCATTTCCTCGCTCGTCCTCATCGTTCTCTCTCTGGAGGTCGTGTTGTGCCTTAGCTGTTCTGTTCTGTTTTAGGAAATCCTCTCTGAAAACATCTAAACTGTCTCAAATGTCCAAAACCAAAAGAAAGAATTGTTGTGAATGCCTTATAACGACTGTAGTGGTTTTTAAAGTACAACTTTGGAATTAAAAAACAGAATCTCCTTGTCTGTGCTGTCTGTCGCCCTCGTGTGTGAATGAGGTCAGGTTCTCTCGCCTGCTGTTACAGGAAATCACTCATTATCTTTACTGAAGTTGAAGTTAACACACGTGTGAGAACTCGACCGACACGTTGTCGGTTCTGCTCTTTTCCTGGGATGAGTTCACACAAACAATCACACAGAGAATCCACTGTGATTTGAAGCACTTGTCTGTTGAGGGCTCCGGGTTCTGGTTCTCTCAGCGTCATGGAATCATCCATACATGTGATCAATAACAGCTGGACACAGCCAATCACGCTCCTCAGCATGTGACTCTGAGCAGAACGTGTCACATCGATAATATAAACTGTTGATAGAACACACTGATGTTATTCTGCTGAGCTAAACACATTCTGCCCCCCCCCCCCCAGAGAACCACAGACATAAAGATGGACGACATGACGGCTGCATTAGATCATAAACCTTCATGTCAGCAGATGGGACATGAACCAAAGTGAAGAATCTTTTTGGACCAAAAGTAATTTACAGAATTATTCATCATAATGATTATTGAAACTCACTTTCTAAGGTTTTGTGATATCCAGGGTATTACAGTGTTTTACTTATTTTAGTATTTTATTATTTGTATTTGTTAGATATTTATCATTAATATTAACATTAACTAACTTCTCACTAATAACCTGCTGTTGTTTTGACTGGTTGATATTAAATAAGTGTGATTTTATCTATAAATCAACCTATAACAGTGACTTTAACTGTTTAAATGCACAAAGTTGTGATTAATGTTTGTGTTGTTGCAGGTTATTGAAGATGTTTGGTAAAAACTCCAGATTAATTTCATCTTTGTTATCCAGCTTTTATTTCATATGTTGAAGAAGCTGAAGAGTCAAAAACATGTTTTTACTCAAAAATATCAACACAGACAATCAGTAGATTATTAATGGAACCTGATATCGTATAATCATGTAACACTTTTTAAAGCAAATTCAGAATCAATTATAAAAACAATCAACCAGTTTAGACTATCATCAAAAGGAGAGAAAGAAATAAAACAGAAAGAAATATAAATTAGTGGTTAAAATACTGATTTAAAGGTGATGAAGTTAGATCCGAGGTCAAGATCAGTGAAAACATTTATTAACTGTGTTTTACTCCTGAATTAAAAATAATATTCACGTGTTACAAAGAAAACTCTGTTAAACTGGAAACAGAAATGAATTCTGAGAGGAAACTCAGAAACGAAGTGCTGCTGCCCTCGTGTGGTTGTTCTGTCACTTACATCCGACCCGCTCACCTGAAGCTTCGTGTTGAACCTGGAGCTGGGACGTCTGGATGTTCATGTTTGATGCAAACATAAAGTGAAAGCTGCTGTAATAACTGAAAGAAATAAAACCACTCTCCTGTTCTCCAGCTTCAAACCTCCATCACCTCCAGTGAGAAGTCTTCTTACCTCCCAGTAGATTCTCTGCTCTGAGTTTCTGTGGTGAACAAACTTTTCAAACCATCGGGTGGAAGCTCAGCTGTCGTTAATAAACCAGTGACGGATCAGTGGTTTCATTTCTTTAAATGTTGAATAGTAGAAACATATTTGACTGACTTTTCTTACTATTCATATAGCATATGAAGCAACTATACAACTCCTCTACCTCTGTCAGAGCCACCATCACAGACCTGCACTAAACATACCTGTCTCAATTCATCATTTTATACAATAATATTGTCTTTTGCACACTCTGTCTACATATTCTTACACTCACAGTATATTATATTATCTATTGTATCGCCAAATACTTATATTTATACCCGTACTATATATCATATATTATATCATACTCTTTGTATATTCTTTGTATATATAAGTCTATATACACATATTTTATTTATACATGTGTACATGTTATTATTATATTTTACTATTATTATTATATATACTGTTGCTGCTATTATTACTATATACTGCTATTATATTGGTATAATTACTATCATATATAAATATATATTATATACTATATATACTGTACTATTTTTGATATACTGTCTAACAATAACATTACCATCATATCATCAGTACTATTACCATCATCTGCCACTGCACCTTATCTACCTATTTTATCTTGTGTTTCTGTTTTTATTCTTTCTACCGCAATATTTTATATTTTATATTTTATTCTATTGTATTGTATTTTATTGTATTCAAATGTACCGGCTGCTATGACGACTTAATTTCCCCTCGGGGATGAATAAAGTAATCTATCTATCTATCTATCTATCTATCTATCTATCTATCTATCTATCTTAATCGACTAACTTGAATCCCATTGTATGGAATATGAGTGATGGACTTGTAGAACCAGTTGTTTGAGGAGAAAGAAGAAAACAGCAGCCATGTTTGTTTTTTAACATATATTTTAAGAAAATACAGACAGATGCTACTAATAATTATATACAGAGGGTTTTATTACAGCGGGTTCGGGGGTTTGGTCGGTTGAGGAGTGGAAGGTGTCCGATGACCCGGCTCGCTGACGGACTCGGGTCCTGGATCCGTTCTTCACTTCTTCGACAACTTGACTTGTTTGTTTTTTGGAGGCGCCCACTTCAAGCACATGGTGTCGACTGTGGAAGAGACGACAGGTGTGAGACCCCCGAGGGAAGCGTCATGAAACACGGGGCTCCCTGCTCCACCAGCCTCACCTGTGATCGGGGGTTTCTTGTACTGGGCGCTCTTCAGATGCTCCTCCACCAGTTTGGGCGTCACACAGATCACGTGTTGACCTTTCCAGTACTTCACCATGTTGAGCGACTGCAGCGTGCTGATGATGTCGCTCTGCGTGATGCTGGTCATCTGGCTGTGGATCAACAGAGGGACGTGAGGATGGGGATCTGGGCCCCGGGGGAGGGGAGGACTGTGGGCGTGTTTCTACCTGAGGTCTTTGATGGACAGCGTTCCTCTGAAGTCCCTGAGGATCTCCAACAGAACCCAGGACCAGTAGCTTCGGTAGCTCAACTTCCCGAGGTCAGACAGAGGCTTCTCAGGAGAACCGACGGTGCTCTCCAGCTTAGACAGCTCATAGCCTACACACACACAGACACACACACACACAAAGAGAGATTTCTGATGATGCGTGTTGATTATAACTACATCGACCACCAGTAGCTTTGGTGCAGTTACACACGTTATGTTGCATCACTCACTGAAAGCTATGAGAAACTTCCCGTAGCCTCTGCGCTGGTACGGCGGCAGCGTGAGGATACACGCCACGTTGTTCCCGTCCGGCGACTCTTTCTCCTGGAAACAAAGAGCCAACGTTACGTCCTTTGTTTAACTGGATCTTAATGGATTCAACAACAATCTGTCGTGAACAGAGATCGATGCATTTAAATATGTTTGAATCCACTTCACAGATCAAAGTCTGGAAACGGTCCAGAGCACGGGGGGGGGGGGAGACGACTCACTTTGGAGAAGTAGCCGACTATGTGCGCTCCCTGTTTATTGACTTCAGTGAGGATGTAGAAGATAAACGGCTCCACGTCAAAATAGAGCGTCTTGTGGTCGAGAAACAGTTTCGCTAGTAGACAGAGATTCTGACAGTAGATCTGCAAACAGAGACGACAGCTGGTTAGTACGACATCATCACAAATTAAAACCTCCTGAAGTCTTTAGAAAGTGACTTCTCACTTTATAACGTCAGTAACAATCAGGAGTTTCTGTCTCAGTCTCTAGTTTCAAGTCTTCTTCAAACAGCTGATGTTCATTTAGTGAATTAAGATCATTTAGAGTCAAACAGACCATAAAGCACCGACTCATCGCTGGAATGGTCACATGACACGTGCAGACAATGAAACAGGTGTAATGTGTAGAACAATAATAACTTTATGATTTAGACGTCCCCTCATGTTAAGTTATATTCTAAGAGCAGAGGTTCTCACCTTGTGGTCTCGTCCATCCACTTCAAACACTGATATGTTGCTCCTCCGGTAGATTTCTTTTCCTGGAGGCTGCTTCCACTGACAATTGGACTGAAGAGACAAAGGTCACGGGGTCAAACATCTGCTTCACTTCCTGGTGTTAAATGTACTGATGGATGAGGATGAAACCAGCACTGACCAGGTGATGCCTGAAGGTCTTCTCATACTTCATGTATTTGAGACAGTACTCGCAGATCCACAGTTTGGGCTGTTTCCCGTAATCCTCTGGAAACGGTGAGAAGTACCAGGCATCGATCTCAAAGTTTCCAATCTGGATCTTATCCACGTATTTCACTTTAGTGATCTGTCAGAAGGAAGGAACGGTGGTGAAATAAAGTGATGATGACACAACTGAACACAGTAAGCTCCAGAACAAACACACACACAAACAGACACACACTTACCGCCTCATGCTCCTTCTCCAGTGCAGCTGTCGTTGGGTCCATCTCTGCGTACGTCTACAAAGAGAAGAAGATGAGTCACGTTCCGTCCAATCAGGAGCGCCGACAAACTCAACATGAAAGAATCACATCACACAATCACCTTCTGCACGTGGTTGATCTCATCGTGCTTCCTCTTCTGGTTGCGTGTGATCTTCCTTTCCGGCTGGTCGCCCAAGTCCCCGACTATTCCGATCTCCGTGCTCTTCCTCACCGCGTCCTTCACCGTCTTGGTGAGCGCCAGCCGGGCCTTCCCCACCCACTCGTCCAGGCGCCGGTTGACTGCAGGCAAAGAGCGGAGAGTAAGGTTCTAACCCACTCTGGTGTTAAAGTACAAACAATCTCCATCCACACAAGTGATTAAGCTGCATATCAAAAATACCCCCCCCCCCCACACACACACTAATACACCTGAACACACATGTTCACTGGTCATGTGATGTAAACAGGAAGTAGATTGTCTCTGCAGTCGGCTGCTTAGTAGCAGAAGCGTGAGAGCAGGGACGACAAAGTGGAAGTGTCACTGACAGGAAGTGTCACTGTTAGGAAGTGTTAGCCACGCTTTGTGTTGGAAGACGAGACATGTGACTGTTGAGAACCAATCAGGAAGAGAACGTGGGCGTCATCGTTAATTAAATCTCAGTTTCTGATCCAGAGGCTGGAAACTCCACCAGGCGAAACCATAGCAACAGGGATGTGCATTAGCACCGCCATTGTCGAGCAGTGTGTGTGTGTGTGTGTGTGGGGGGTGTCTGATGTATAATTGTGTGTATCAGTTGAGGTTGTGTACTTACATCCCACATAGTGAACATAGAACTCCTCTCTGCCCTCCTGCTCGTTCAGTCTGGACTGGATCACCTCAGCTGTGTCTGAGGAGGAAACATGAAGGAACCATGAAGGAACCATAAAGGAACCATGAAGGAACCATGAAGGAGCCATGAAGGAAACATGAAGGAAACATGAAGGAACCATCAGGGAAACATAAAGGAACCATGAAGGAGCCATAAAGGAAACATGAAGGAAACCTCATCAACCAGACTTCCTCAGGGTTTATTACACTCTGAGATTCAATCTAATAACTAGAGAACAACTGAACCGGGATCTGCTTCAATCCGGTGAAGATCAAAGCCACTTGGGACATTCTTCAATTCGGCAGAACTCGTCTCGCACGGAGCTGGAAGCTGCGGCTCATGTGTCCCGTGGAGCGGGAACATGGAGCCGCGGCTCGCGCGTTGTTTACAGTGTCACGTTCATCTTAATGTAACATGAAGTCCAACGAGGCTCGGATCCAACAGAACATGAGTTTGAAGCAACCAGGTATTAATCTCATGAAGTCACGTGACTGGGGTGTAGGAACTCACGCCATGTTTTATCGGCTCTTTGACATAAATACGTTTCTCCGATCTCCACCGACACTTCTTGCTCTCTGCCGCCGCAGAAGCCTCCGCCCGGCGTGTGCAGACTACTCGAGCCCCCGGCTTGCCTGCCGCGGCCGACGGCCTCCGCCTCGTCCTCCTCCCCGCCGCTGCCGTTCGAGGAGCAGGCGGCCGGGACGCTGGAGTCCAGCTCCCCCCGCTCGGGCTCCATGAGGCCGGACTCCACCTCCATCGGACACTCCGGCTCCTTGTTGTAGTTCTTGTGGAAGTCGCTGCCGCCAGTCATCATGACCCCGCAGGTTTGAACTCAACCACACAGACCTGCGCACATCCCGCTTGTCCACAGCGGACGGTCCTCAACAACACAACAGACAAGATGGCGGCGGGGAGACGCTATGCTCCTCCCCATAGCTCCTCCCACAACAGACTACACCTCCCATGAGCCTCTGCGCCGCGAGGGCATATTGCATAGATGTTTATTAACATGATTCAAGTGAAACACGTGTCATATTATATTATAACATTATAAAGTCCTCCAGGTATCACACACTGACACATGCAGGATTCAGAATGAGTTATTAATCACAACCACAGACAACAGACCAACACTGAAGTTTGATTCCCATCCTCACAAAGCTCAGACAGACTTTTTAAGTAAACCTAATTCCCACCAGGCTGTTGGTTTGGTCCCATCGACTGTAGACCAGTCTCTCTAGGCCGTGTTATGTTCAGTTAGAGATCCTGTACTTGACACCACAGAGTAATATTAACTGTTTTATAAGTAGAAGTACTGTCATAATGTACTGTCCTAAGTGAAAAGATATAAACTGGGACAGGCCTCATGCGGCTCTCGCCTCAGTCTGTGTATTGTTTTGAACATCTTCTATAAATAAAAAATGTTTATTTTACTCAGTTTATTTTCAAATGTCAAAACAACCTGAAGAGAAATATGTTTCAACCTGAACCGTATCCTGACGATGAGATAAAAGACACAGTGACACTGTCATCCAGACAAAATTTAATTTGTGTTTCTCTCAATTCATATTGCATCACAACCAGAGACAACAGCCATCTGACCTCAGTGTGCGGGTCAGGGCCAATCAGAGACCAGGGAGCGGGCGGCGTCCTGGAGGAGTGGACACTACAGAGAACGTTGTTTCTGCTGCAGGGCTTTAACTGATGCAAACTCATCGTGGAGGCACATTTACATTTGTTCATCGGCCCTCCTGTCGCCCTTTGTCATAGCACCTCCTCTCTCTCCACCACCCTCTGTTGGAACCCACTGCCCTGACCCCGCTGGGGCGCAGCTCCTCTGCTGTGGAGGTTATTGCCCCCTCCCCTGCTTCTTGGAGTTCGCCCCTCCCAGTGGTATCGACCAGGCCCGGGCCCCCCGCTGTGTGGGACAGATCGGGGAGGACCCCTCCTCCTTCCACGATGACCACGGCCGCCCGCAGAGTCTGCTGCATATTTTGAGGATTCATTTTCCGAACCGGACTTGCACCCTGGGTGAACGTCCAGAGGAACGAGTGTCTCTTGCTCAGCGGGGACGTCCCTGCTCATCTTCAGCTTACACGATTCTGCGTTTACTTGCATGTGATAGCTGAGACTCCCCTGAGCTGGAGCTTTGATGGGTCCTTCAGTGCAGTCTGAGGACAGAGAGAGTTTGTCCAGCTGCTCTGTGACGGGGGCAGCTCGGCCGTGCTGAGGCCTGAACCGGCCTCCTCTCCTTGGGGCCCGAAAGTGGTTATGACGCCTCTGGCCCTGACCGCTGCCTCTGCAGTGGGACAGTCCAGGATCGAACTGATCCACTCTGAATCCAGTCTCCTCAGGTGACACAGTAGAGGCAGACGGAGCCAGAGAGCCAGGGGAGACATCTACGTCCAGGTTTCCATTTTCAGACGGAGCCTGTTGTAAAATAACATCATGTAGACTCAGTCTAAATAAAGCAGCTTTGTACTGATGGTCTAAAATGACACCATGTTTGCTGTGATCCACACTCACCTCATTGATATGGATCAGAAAGCGATTTGATTCCTCCTCTGGGTCGATGATTCCTCCTTTAGATCTCTGCTTCTCCAGAAGCTTCTGCAGTCTGACCCACTTCTTTTGAAAATTTGACCCAATCGCAGCTTCGTCCAGCTGGGTGAACACAACACATCATACTTTAACTGTTGAGGTTGAACGTTCCTCCTGGACCTCAGAAGGTGCCTCACAGTGAGGGCAGTTAGTGAAGCCAGACACTGACATGATGGAGGGATTATTTAACGCACGTTACGAGTCGGTCTCACCTCGGGCAGCTGTGGCGCAGCAGACGACAGAAGCTGAGCAACATCATACGCCAGAGGTTCTCTGCACACCGGACACACCACAGCCAGCTCCTGTAAGAGGACGTTAAGTAAGTATCCAGGATTTCATTGATCCGTTATTCATCTGTGAAACTCATTTCAAACCTGATAGTCTGTCCTCTCCCTGGTCTTATCCTCCTTTAACTCCCTCTCCCTCTGGCGGAGCTCCTTCTCAGAGTGGCTGGCGTAGCGCCCGAGGCAGTGGGAGTGGAAGTAGTGGTAGCAGCTCGTCTTGGTGAACGTCTCTCCCTCCTGTAAACAGAAGCATGAGTGGGTTTGATTACATTCTGTGTCTATGTCCATTTGGTGAATGGAAGCTCACTCAATATTCCTTTTGTAAAAACGATCACATCTGTATCGGGGTCTATGTTTGACAGTTTGATGGGAAACGATGTGGAAACACAAACAACAAACCTTAAATCCATAAAGACAAATGACACAGTTCCCATGAGGAATATTACTCTCAGTCAGGATTTCTTTTGCTTTCTGAAGAAGAGAAAAGACATAGAGAGACTTTAAAAACAAAACAACTAGTAAATACTCTAAAATAATTCCACAGATTATCATCCACTGAAATAATCCTGATTTCTTAAAGTTAAATGAGAAGAGGATATATAGTGACCTCAATGAGCTGATACAACACTGGTGAGCCCAGACTGGACTGAGCCTCCAACTGAAGACACTTCTGGACACTAAGAGAAAAGATGAGCTGTAAACAACAACACGGATCTTTACACAGCAGAATTTATACGTCATGTCCCGCCTCCTGTTGCTCTACAGGCTCCGCCCCTTGCCTAGATGTTCCCCACGTGTTCCGATTTGAAAGAGTCGGACCCAACAACCTGCTGCTGCTTCACAAACACTAACTCATATCTGAAACCAGCTGCAGAGTCGGATCTGTCTGAAGCTTCAGGTCGTTACCTGCTGAGCTTGTCATCAGAAAGTCCCCGAGGGTTATGAATGGAGATGTCTGGAGAAGACGAAGGATACTAGAAAAAGAAAGAGAGAAAGATATTCAAACTTAATGTTCATCCGCATTACAAATAAAAATAATGATTAAAACAAACAGATATTTTACCACCTTCTCTCTAATGATGTGATACAGAATGATTATTATTTTAAACCAGGATCAGAGAATGGACAGGCTACCTGCTGATCCAGCGTCAAGGTCAGAGTGAGACGGACAAACTGAGAGACGGAGTCCTCCGCTGTGGACGGGTACAGAACCAGACTCACCTCCCAGCCCCTGAGGACAGGAAACACAGCAGCCACAGAAACACTGGAGGTTTAATTCAAGACAAAAACAACACTCTGTGCCAATAAAATCTATATTATAAATATACACATTGTATGAATTGATTAAATATAGGCATTTTATTTTATCTCTTGAAATCTTATTTTCACTGAAGCTTTTACTTGTTTTTAGCCATTATTATATTTATTGTATCATTATAATGATATTAGAATTCAAATGAGGGTTTGTCTGTTTTTCTTAGTGTCTGTCTCACTGGTTGTGTGTCTCTCTAACTGATTGTGTGTCTCTTTCACTGTCTGTGTGTCTGTCTCACTGGTTGTGTGTCTGTCTCACTGGTTGTGTGTCTCTTTCACTGTCTGTGTGTGTGTGTCTGTCTCACTGGTTGTGTGTCTGTCTCACTGGTTGTGTGTCTGTCTCACTGTCTGTGTGTCTGTCTCACTGTCTGTGTGTCTGTCTCACTGTCTGTGTGTCTGTCTCACTGCCTCTGTGTCTCTCTTCACTTGTTGTGTGTCTGCCTCACTGGGTGTGTGTCTGCCTCACTGGTTGTGTGTCTCTCTAACTGATTGTGTGTCTCTTTCACTGTCTGTGTGTCTGTCTCACTGGTTGTGTGTCTGTCTCACTGGCTGTGTCTCTGTCTCACTGCCTGTGTGTCTGTCTCACTGCCTCTGTGTCTCTCTTCACTTGTTGTGTGTCTGCCTCACTGGGTGTGTGTCTGCCTCACTGGTTGTGTCTCTGTCTAACTGGTTGTGTCTCTGTCTAACTGGTTGTGTCTGCCTCATTGGTTGTGTGTCTGTCTCACTGCCTGTGTGTCTGTCTCACTGCCTGTGTGTCTCTCTTCACTTGTTGTGTGTCTGCCTCACTGGGTGTGTGTCTGCCTCACTGGGTGTGTGTCTGCCTCACTGGTTGTGTCTCTGTCTAACTGGTTGTGTCTGCCTCCCTGGTTGTGTGTCTGTCTCACTGCCTGTGTGTCTGTCTCACTGCCTGTGTGTCTGTCTCACTGCCTGTGTGTCTCTCTTCACTTGTTGTGTGTCTGCCTCACTGGGTGTGTGTCTGCCTCACTGGTTGTGTCTCTGTCTAACTGGTTGTGTCTGCCTCCCTGGTTGTGTGTCTGTCCCACTGCCTGTGTGTCTGTCTCACCCGTCGTGTCTCCTGTCCACCTGCAGCTCTTCCAGGTAGATCGACTGCAGCACCTCGATCTCAGAAGAAACACTGCGGAGAACAACACGCTTCGTTGTTAACGGCTTTCACACAGGACACATTACGCTAACGTTAGCATGTTAGCTAAAGCCTGCTGATTAGCGTCATCAGAGCCTGCGACACGTGGTCAGAGTTTAACGTGAAACAATGAGCGACTGTGAAACTGAAGAAAACAAAGACGAACGAGTCGCGACACGGAGGAAAGTGTGAGAAGAGAAAAGAGACAGAATGTCAACAAACTCACTCGCACTCCGCTGCCATGATGGTGACGTTCTGGTAGGAGCCGCTGGGGGAGCTGCTGGTATACAGTAGGCCGGAAGTGGCTTTCTATTCCAATTTATTACAAATACACACAATTTAAGTGATACTTACCTAAAACAACAAATACAATAAGACCATCAGCAAGAGGCAAAATATGAATATGATCAAATGTGAATAAAAATGTTACGAATACATTTTTTTTGTCTGCGAACATAATCCAATACCACGGGAGTGACTGTAGAGGGCGCGTCTGAGCAGAGACGTGCAGGAGAACTCACCTAAAGAAGAAGAAGAAGAAGAAGAAGAAGAAGAAGACATCATGTGTCGTTACCAGATTCTTTATAAAAAGTTACTTTACTTTATTTCCATAACACCAGTGACACGAGCTGCTATTATTAATTATTATTTATAGACGTTAATACAAAAAATGCCTCCCTGCAGATGAACGTGAGTGACGTCATAACGACTCGACGCTCACGTTAGCTTAGCTCGTTGTTTGTGGAGGATAAAGTGAGTCGAGCTGTTGATAGAGAGACAGAGTGGAGCCGATGGAGGACAGTGTGATGGAGTCGGACCCGGCGGAGGTCTCTGCCCCGGCTCCTCTTCACGGGGTCGCGGACGCGTGGGAGAGTGTCACTGCAGCGCTGGTGAGTTTCTCACCGGAACCAGAAGCAGCCGAGCTCCCCTCACGTTTCTCCTGATTTAATGTTTCCTCCCGTGTGACAGCGGCTCACGCGCACACGCACATGATTCAGGACCGTTCACCGGTCAGTCGAGTTATCCGGCTCGGTTCGGGATGTGTGATTCTGTGTGTTTCTCTTGGTTTACCTGTGTTTCATGAGGTTCTGTCAGAAGTCAATGTTTACTATCATCACCTCAGTGAAGGTGGTTCTGAGCAGATTCCTCCTGGAAACCAGGTTCAGCTCGATGAAGCTCCAACATTCAGTTGAATCAACTCCAACTTACAGTTTGTTTATTAATACATAATACATACTGACCTAACTATATGAGCTAGTTACTACCTCCCTACTTACATACCTCCCTGAGGCGGTGCACTGTGTGTGGTGTCGGGTCAGAATCCCTGATCTCTGGTTATCTTCAGGTGTCCCCTGGCGGCTCGGGGCCGGAGCCGGGCCTCTCGGACTCTCTGGCCCTGCTCTGTGCTCATGGGCTGGGGCGGCTGCTGGGCGGCTGGCTGCTGGAGACTCTGCAGATGCGTTTGTCGTCGTCTGTGGTTCCTGAGTTCTGGTCCGGACTCAAGCAGCCAGAGAACGAGCTGGAGGAAAGAGACCGGGCCTGGGTTCTCCTCACCGTCTTCCGGACGCTGCTGGACCGGCTGGAGCCGTTCCTGGGTAAGGAGAGGAAACATGAGAAAGAAGAAGGTCACTTAGCAGAGCTCAAACCTCCACCAAGGCCCAACGGCCCCTTTAAGTTCAACCAAGCTGTTCACACAGACACACACACACACACACACACACACACACACACACACACACACACACACACACACACACACACACACACACACACACACACACACAGACACACACACACACACACACATCAGGATCCCTGAACTCACAAATCAGGGACAATGTTGAAAACCTCTTTTCACTCAATTTTAAATAAAGTGAGAACAAATTCCAGGACCCGAACATGTAACGAGCTCTTCTCTGACTCAAACCACATCCGTCCACCAAGCTACTGGAAATCTTTTATTTTATTTTTTCGAGTAATCTTTTTTACAAATAAACAAACGGACTGGGTGAAAACGCACCCCCCCCCCGCCCCCCGGATGAGGTAAATATCACTGGGGCCGCAGCAGAATTCAAACCGCCCCTCTTCTCCCTCTCAGGTGGTCTGGAGCGGCTGGGGATGTGGCAGGAAGAGGGTCGTGGTGGTCTCTGTGGCCCGGGGCCCAGGGGCCTCCAGGAGCGGGCCTTCACCATCATCAGGGCCCTCCTCCTCTTCTCCCCATCACCTGTGCTCCAGGAGCGAGTGCTGGAGTTTTACAGCCGGACGTTCTCAGTCTACATGAACCAGGAGGGGGTGGGGGAGGAAGGGGCCGAGGCTCCTGAGGTCCCAGAGGGGGGGGTCTGCCGTGGCTGTGGGGTCCCATCACAGCAGTGCTGGTGCCAGGAGGCTCTGGATCAACTGAAGGAGCTCAGCCACATTCTGTGAGTCCTCACTTTGTCTCGTATTCATCCAAGAAGCATGTTTCGACTTTTGTGTCTCCAGGAGGAGTGAAATCAAACACTGGTGCAGTGTATGTGTGTTTTAAGCATGTGTCTAACATACATGACGAGTTGCACATGTGTGGTTTCAGTTCCAAACTGCAGCTGCTGGAGTGGGTCAGCTCAGAGGCCGTCACCTCCATCCTCCACAAGCTCATCGAGCAGCGGATGGAGCAGCACTGCCGCGGCGAGTACGAGTGTTCGTTCCTGCTCGAGTTCCAGGAGGTAAAACCGAGTGTTGACATTAACGAGCTGCTCCTCAGCTCCTCAGCTCCTCAGCTCCTCAGCTCCTCAGCTCCTCAGCTCCTCAGCTCCTGGTTTCACTCTACATTTGTTCATTTGTCGTCTGAGCAGTGGCTGGAGCTGGTGCTGGGCTGGCTGAGCAAAGTGTTCGCAAGCAAGGCGGACGCCGACGGTACGACTCCCAGCATCCCCTGCACACCCAGCGCTCCCAGTGCCCAGGCCGGGCAGCCAGGCAGCTCCATCCTGAAGCAGTGGAGATGCCACATGCACCAGTTCTTCTGCAGGATCTACGTCAACATGAGGATCGAGGAGCTCTTCAGCATCATCAGAGGTCAAAGCTTTACGTCTCAGTTCACCTTTTAAACTTCAGTTTTTTAAATATGTGTGAGTTAAAAACAAGTGAAATCATCTGCAGTCAAGAGCAGAAATGTTTCTGTTGAAGAGTTTTTAACATTTATAAACTCCTTGATATTACTCATACTTGCAGTTTCAAGGTTTCTCATGTTTATTATCATATTTCCCGTCTCACAGATTTCCCAGAATCCAAAGCTGCCATCGAGGACTTGAAGTTCTGTCTGGAAAGGACGAACCAGAGACAGCAGCTGCTCACCTCTTTAAAATCAGCTTTTGAGAGTCGTTTGCTGCACCCAGGTCAGTTCTCTGTGTTGTGCACGTTTCTGCTTCGACACCAGTTCAATGAACAAGACGCTTCTGTTTTTGTACTTCTCATGAAATGTCTGTTTTTTGAAGGTACCACGTTTTCACAGAGACAAGAAACCAGAAGCTGTTTTAAAATCCTTTGAATATAAAGTTTATTTTGAGTTTCTGTCTTTGTCCCACCGTCCTCAGGCGTCCACACATCTGACATCCTCACAGTTTACATCTCAGCCATCAAGGCGCTGAGGGAGCTGGACCCGTCCATGGTCATCCTGCAGGTTGCCTGCCAACCAATCCGCAAATACCTCAGGTGAGTCTCTTCAGACTATTTACATACATGCATCATATGTATGAGAGTTTCTCCACGTGGTCAAAGCTCCTGTGCTGGTTTCAGGACTCGGGAGGACACGGTGAGGCAGATCGTAGCCGGACTCACCGGGGACGCAGAGGGCTGCACCGACCTGGCGTCAGAGCTGTCCAGAGGAGACCCGGTGACTCTGGAGATGCAGGACAGTGACGAGGAAGGCACCGAACCAGAGGACTGGACTCCGGACCCCACGGACGCTGTTCCAGGTCAGTGAACGCGTCATGTCTGTAACTCCTTGACTCCTCCGGCTGCGTTGAATGACCTCAAACTTTTTTTGGACCTTTTTCAGATAAAATGGGTTCAAAGCGTCGCTCGTCGGACATCATCAGCCTCCTGGTCAGCATCTACGGCAGCAAGGACATCTTCATAGACGAGTACCGAGCCGTGCTGGCCGACCGGCTGCTGCACCAGCTCAATTACAACACTGCCAGGTGTGAACTCACAGGTCCTCTCCTCTGACCTTCTTACACCATCACACACACACACACACACACACACACACATGTGAGCACACACATCAGTGACAGAAGGATGTTGGCCTGGAGTCAATTTACACATGTGGATCAATGAAGTTTGGAGTATTTCGTGCCATGTTGCTGAGAGGATGAGGTTCATGTAGAACATGGAGCCTTTAACAAGCCTGTAAGATGAGATGATCCTTTAGAGTCCCACAGTGATGATGTAGCAGCATCACAGGAGCAGGAAGAAGATCGACGTCACTGACCCGTTCATCACCAACAGACAGACGACTCGTCCTGATGTCATTTCTCCATCATACATGAAGTTGTGTTTTGTGTCTTCAGGGAGATTCGTAACGTGGAGCTGCTGAAGCTCCGGTTCGGAGAGTCTCACATGCATTACTGTGAGGTCATGTTGAAGGTAAAGACCTGGACGCTCTCATCATTTCACTTTCAAAAGAAAAAGAATAAGTCATTTCCTCAGCATGGTCAAGGACAGAGAAGATTTATTAAGCTGATGTATTTTAAAATGTAAGGATTGTGTGTTTGATCAGTTTAAAGGAAAGTGGGTACACATTCCTCTCCTCTGTTCCAGGACATGGCCGACTCTCGCAGGATCAACAGTAACATCCGGGAGGAGGAGTCGAGGCTCGGCGAGGAGGAGGAGCAGCCGCCGCTGTCCCTGTCGTCCATCATCCTGTCCTCCGAGTTCTGGCCTCCGCTGAAGGAGGAGAAGCTGGAGCTGCCGCCGGTCGTCTGCCAGGCCATGGAGGCCTACACCCACCGCTACGAGAAGCTCAAGGTGGAGCCCCCCCGCTGCTTCCTGACCAGTGGCTGGTTGTTCTGTTGGGTTTTAATATCACTGAACACTTGGTCTTCGTTTCAGGCCATGAGGACGCTGAGCTGGAAGCCTCATCTGGGCTCGGTCACTCTGGACGTGGAGCTGGAGGATCGAACCCTCACCAACCTCACCGTGTCTCCCATCCACGCCGCCATCATCCTGCACTTCCAGGAGAAGAGTACGAACCCTCTCCTCAAAACAGATTTCAAATAGTGTTGTTCTCCAGACTCAGTTACTGTGACGTGACAGAAGGAGGTGAACTGAGAGCTGAGGCCACATCTCCTGTCTCCTCGTGTGGACCTGCTCTCAGCCGAGCTCCTGAAACCTGATCATGTCCTGTGTGTGTTGTCCATCAGGCTCGTGGACGCTGGAGGAGCTGAGCGTGAAGCTGGGCGCCCCGAGGGAGCTGGTGCACAGGAAGATCGCTCTGTGGCAGCAGCACGGCGTGCTGAGGGAGGAGGCGGCCGGGCGCTACTACGTGGTGGAGACGGGCTCGTCCAAAGAGAAGATGGAGAGAGGAGTGATGCTGATCGACAGCGACGAGGAGAGAGACTCCAACACCACGACCCAGTCCGAGCAGAGGGAGGAGAAGCTGCAGGTACAGGCGCACACACACACACACACACAGACACACACAGACACACACACACAGACACACACAGTTAACAGGATGATAAACTTTAACCTCTCCCTCTCTCACCCTCTCCCTCCCTCCAGCTGTTCTGGGCCTACATCCAGGCCATGCTGACCAACCTGGACAGTATGACACTGGACCGGATCCACTCCATGCTCCGGATGTTCGTGGCCACGGGGCCTGTGGTCACTGAGATGGACGTGAACGAGCTGGAGGCCTTCCTGCAGAGGAAGGTCCGCGAGCATCAGCTGATGGTCTCTGCCGGCGTTTACAGACTCCCCAAATCCAACTGAGGGGGAGGAGCCACCGTCCGAGTGGGACGCTGCATTCAGGTGTCCTCAGAAACGTCTGGAATCCACAGATATCAGTTCCCATAAAGTTACTGTTTGTTCCGCAGACGGGTTCTGAGCCTCAGTCTGAAAGAAGCTGAGACATTTTAACATTCCAGAGAGAAACTCCTTCTGCTCAAACTGGATTTCAATGTGATGTGAAGGCTCTTCCTCTGAAGATTGGTTTTCAAAATAAAAGCACTTCCACCCTCCTCAGCGTCCAGATGTTGATGCTGCAGCTGGAGATGACGTAGGTCAGGTCGTTTTGAACATTCTTGTGATTTAAATATAAAATCTCTGTCTTGTCTCCTGTGGGTTTGAATGTTTTTGTCCAGCTGCAGATCTTTACACTTTCTTCAAACGTTCTCTGACCTGGATGGGTTTCTCTTAACAGTGAATGTAATGAATTACATTTATACTCAAATAAGAACTAACTGTAGCGGAGAATGAATTGAGGAACTTTTCTTTAACATTTTATAGAGAAAGGTACCAGACAACTGGAATACTTCAGATTTCAGAAGGATCAGAAACAATCAAGCAACGTGTCAGAGCCTCTAGTTGATGGAGTTTCTTCAGTGAGTTGTTCCTGTTTGTGCTTTAAAGTTCAGGATCTATATCCAACAGTTTTTAATCCTGCTGGGCACAAGTCAAAGCAGAACATCTACAGGTCTGAGAGGAAATACTTTAGGAGCTTGAACAAAAATCAGGGTTTTATGTTTAAAGACCATCGAACAGTTGAGCGTCACTCTTCAGCTGGTTGTGTCTGTGACTGTCAGTTGTTCTCTCAGGAGATGGAACCCACTCACCAGAGTTACAGACGCTCAGGGAGAGGAGGAGGAAACTCGTGTTCACACTGAACATCAGAATGATGCTTTACAGTCTGTGGTGATTTAACTGTTTTAAATCATCAGGATGATTTCCTGCTCAAAGGAGCTGAAGTTAAACTGCAGCACTGAAAACAGATTTGAAAGTTCTGCTCCTGAGAGAATGCTTACACACCAACAGACGTATTGATTGACGCCATCTCTCCACGCTGCACCTTGACATGAAATATCTTTGCATCTGAACACAAACTCTGGATTTATTGCTTTATTTGGATTTGGACACATTTGCTCGGCGACAGATTTACATTAAAAACAACAAACAACTGGAACATTTTGTCGTGTAGTCGGAGTTTACTGGCGTTATTAACTGAAACAAGGCAAACGTGCATCGAGACTGAACACAACTGTCAGTGTGTCACGTTTACGATTTAGTAACGACAACAACCAGTTCCCTTTCAGTGGTACCACACTGGTTAGAACAAAAAGGCAAAACTCAGTGGTTCACTAGAGCAACGTTAAGGGACCATGACAGTGTTTTCATTACAGTTAGTTTATATCTCAGGTCTATTTAAAAGCAGATTGTAGTGTTGTGGGTTTCAGAGTTTTTCTGTTTCACTCTGGACGAGAGGAAGTGATGTCACCCTGCCTCCTCCATGTTAGCAGATGGGACATGTACGTTCACGTCTTCATGTTCCTGCCGAGTCTTGTTGGAATCAGTGGTTTGTGGAGCTGAGACTGACTCACGACTGGTTTCACTACAGAACGATCATCACTGTGACGCCTCGACTCAGATTTCATGTCCAAGATAAAACTCAAAGCTCATTTTCAAACAAATACTGATTTTCTGTTTCTCCAATATTTAAATAGACTCCAGGTTGGAACACGTCCAACATATCAAGCACGTTAAAGACTGGAAGTTAGGAATCTGTAAACATCTCATTTTAAACACTGAAAGATTAATCATTAATCAATAAACCATTCACCACATTAATGCAAAGTAATAATAAACTTGAAGTGCAGATGTCTGAGCTCCTCGTTTCAACATGAGACTCAAACACTACAACCTGCTTCCATCTAATAAACATCACAACGATTCTCTCACTGTCCTCAGCTGCTGCAGGAAGTCACTGATGACAGATCGAGGCTCCGCCCACACAGCAACGTTTTAGTTTAAAACTGAAAACAGTAAACACACCTGAAACACACGTCACATGACTGTTCACATCCACTGGTCATGTGATGTAGACAGGAAGTAGATAGTCCTTGCAGTTGGTTGCTTGGTAACAGAAGTGGAGTCGAGTCATGTGACTGACGAGAACCAACCAGGAAGAGAACGTGTGCGTCTCAGTTTCTGTTCAGAGTTTTCAAACTGACACGAGATCAGCAGCGTTTACAAACTTCTGTTTCAGGCGCTGGACAACTGCAGGCGTGACCGTGATGCATGTTAGAGGTGAAGTGTCCCGTGTGGACTGGGCCTGATCCCTCAGGACTGACAGCAGCAGCTGAGCAGTGGGACCCGACTGTTGTGTTGAAACTTGGCGCAGTCAGGAGTGAACCACAGTTTCTCACATTCATATCTGCAGATGAGACACTCGTCTTCTTCTGTAAGCGATGAGCGTCCTCGGCGTGCGTCCCCGTCTCAGCAGCACTTCTTGCCTCTCTTCCGGCGGTCCCGGTCCCTGTGGGCGTTGATGTTCACCGTGCCCTTCTCCCGCTCGCGCTCCCGCTCGGCCCGGTTCTGACTCTGCTTCTTGGCTCGGAGAACCATGTGGGTGAAGGCCATGAACATCTGAGCAGGGAGCAAACACAAACATCTGTTTGAATATGTTCTGTAGATCTAAATATGAAAAACACGAGTATATAAAATACACACGTGTTGACAACAATGCTCTGGTTGTAGTTTGTGAAATTAAACTTAAATAAATTGAATCAAAACTGAATCTAGTGTAATATTGTGATATGAGTGAAGCCACAGGACGTGTTTCAGTTACCTCCTCTACGTTTATGTTTTCTTTGGCACTCGTCTCAAAGACCCGAACTCCCACCGACTCCCCGAAGCGCATTGCATCCTGGGTATCCACCTGCCTGCGGGCGGGGTCGTCGCTCTTGTTCCCCACTGAGAAGAAAGCAGCAACTTTAGTTTATCAATGAAACATTTGATGGATGAAGCCTCTTCAGACGGTTACTTCACTTGGACTCACCCAGGATCTTGCAGACGTTGTCACAGTTCTGGGAGATCTCGTTCAACCAGCGCTTCACGTTCACAAACGACTCTGGATTCGTCACATCGTAAACAATGATGACACCGTGGGTGTTTCTGTAGTACCTGCAGAGAGGAGGAGGAAACTGAGTGAACTGACGGATACAGACTCAAACTACAGTGAAGGAAAACCCCTGAACATAAACCCAGCTGTGGTCTGGAGAGGATTACGTTGACGTGATGGTTCGGAACCGCTCCTGACCCGCTGTGTCCCAGATCTGCAGCTTCACCCGCTCGCCCTCAATGTCCACGGTTCGAATCTTGAAGTCCACGCCGATGGTGGTGATGTAGCTGCCTGCAGGAGACCAGCGGAAAACAGACGCACACTGAACACTGTGTCTCTCACACACACACACAGACACACACAGACACACACAGGATGGACTCATATCCTCATTTGCTTGTGAAGCAGCATTAAAAAGGGAAATAAAATGTCTTCTGCAGAGTCTGTTAATAAAGATGGACGACATTCCTCCACTTCCTCCCACTGTACAAGAAAGAAGCCATTTTCCACCAATGACGTCCAGGGGGGAGTCAGAGGACGCCCCCCAGCTGTCAATCATCACGTCCCAGCCTGTTTCTACATCATTAAATAACTGATTCAAACCAAACTGATCAGAAACACTTGAACAAACATCAGTGAGGTCAGAACGACCTGAAAGGACAAACATGTCTCCAACGTCCTCTCAGTCGGACGTTGCTCTGGACGGACCTGAGGACCAGAGATGAAGAGTCTGTGTCCGGATGTGGAAACTCACCAGAGAAGGAGTTGTCTGCGAAGCGGAGCAGGAGGCTGCTCTTCCCCACATCTGAGACAGAAACACAGCAGAGCAGCAGTTAGCTCAGTCTGAGGGAATGTGAGCGACCAGGAGCAGAAGGAACAAGTCGCTCACGTCTCAGGACGACAGAGCGACGGCTTCATTCCAGTAACAACACTCAGGAAACTCACACACAAGGACAGACTGAACTCACACTGGAAACATGAGACCATGAAACATCTGATTCAAAGAGGATGAAATCACGTCTGGATAATCTGCTGAGAACTGAGAACCAGTCGGAACTTGTTCGAACGAGAATGAAGCAGAATGAAGCAGCAGCAGAAAATCTAACTGGAATAACTGAAGAGGAAAAACTGCTCCTGCTGTTTACACTGAAAACCAGTTGATCAATGAACTGGTCCTCATTATGTGAATGTGTGGGTTTTATATATCACAGCCCTGGTTGTGTTAGGGGGCGTGTCCGACTTCTGTCCGTCACCACAAAGCTTCAAACTCTGAAAACTATCAGAACGAAGTGAAAACATGACTTCAAATGATTTAACAGCTAATAAAAAGTCAAAGACTTTTAAAATCTAAACTTTGGATCAGTTGTGTTTTCCTGAGCTGATCTGTTTCTTCAGAGCTCATTGACAGCACTTTGTGAAGGAGTTAAAAAGCACTAACTGGAGTCTCCGATGATGAGCAGCTTGAACAGATGGTTGTAGTCTTTTCCCGCCATCTCGAGGCCGCGATCTGAATTTCAAAGTAAAATCAGTTTCATAGGAGGAGGCGCGGTCGCTCCTCGGCTCCTCGGCTCCTCGGCTCCACCTCCCGACGCTACGGGCTCAGAGACCAGAACTTCGTCCAGAACTCATCAGCATTGGTCCCACGGCGCCAGCACCAGCACATCTCCAGTTGAATCTCTGTTTAGAGTTTTGGGTTTATCCTGCGAGTTTCAGTGTGAACGTTAAGAGTGAAACCGCAGCCGGCAGAACATGGAACATCTCTTAAGACCTCTGCATTCGTGATTCATGCTCGATGGTGAAGAGCGGCCGCGGGGCTCCACCTTAGTTCCAGCTCCACCCGATGAACCTCCTCTGGGGGGGGATTTCCAGCTCTTGGCGACTCATCGATTTTGAAATCCACAGCTCTGTCAGCAGCTCCCTCCTCCTCCTCCTCCTCCTCTCGATCCCCTCAGCGAGCTCGGTGTCTTCACAGAGGTCTCAGCGCCGAGTCGCCCGTCTGAGGCTCCGGGGCGGGGGGGTGGGGGGGGTGGGGCCTTCTGTGGTTGTAGCTCTGACAGTTAAACGTTCCAGCGTCTTGACAACTGATCGTCAGCCCAGTTATCGGCCCGAGCTCCTGCACGACTCCATCCCTGATTTAACAGAAGTGAGAATCGAGGATGTTCCTCTTTCTCAGGCAGCGAGCTGGCGTCACGTCTGCTGAGGTCCGGCCCCGGATTTCACTTCAGCTCCTCGGCTCCTTCGGTCACACGTCACATCACAGGAAGAGGGCGTCACTTCTTCAGTCCAGGGTGTAAAGACACTAAACAAAGAAAGGAGGGAGAGGTGATATGAAGTTAGACCAGCCATCAGTGTGTGTCCCTCCTCACCTCCCTCCCTGCTCCTCAAACAACGGCTGAGTCACTAAGTATAACTTCCTCATCCTGCTTCATCCACCCCCGTCCTATAACTCCACTGGGCTGGGGGGGAAGCAACCACACCAGCTCAGTCAGGCCGGGGGGGGGGGGGGGGGGGGGGGGGGGGGGGGGGGGGGTTCGGCTCGCTGAGCTAACGAAGCTAAAGTTTCCATAAAAACAGGAAAAGCTGCTTTCAAGCAACCGGACAGGATCCTGATGATCTGAGCCAGAGAAGGAGACAAACTGCACACGATGAACTTCAGATTCTACACATTGTGTAACCACAACAGGTTTAATCATGAATCCTCCTGAAGATCAGCTGAAGTCACACAAACCGTTTCATTCACATCATGTTTTCATCTGCACCGGTGGAAGTGTTAGATTGAAGGATTACACAGAAGCTACTGAGCAGGTTCTCACCACAGCAGTGATCTGAGTCTGGTTCAGATCCCGACAGTTCGTTTAAGAGGTTTGATAAGTGAGGTTTATAAATCTACTCATAGTGAGAGTGACTGTAAAACCCTGTGTAATGTTAATGAAGCTGCTGAACACTTTGTTTTCTGAGAGTAAAAAAAGTCCAGTTTCACTTCGTCTTTGCAGAAACTCTCATATTTAGATTTGATTCAGAAGCTGATGAGTCAACAAAGAGTTTAGATTTAGAAACATCAGAAGATCTGCTCCTCTCCTCAGGATCTTCTCTGTTTGAAACAATCTACTGAGACCTGCTAGTTCACTGAAGCTCACCTGTGAACGACCTTTAGAGAATCGAACCCAGAGAAGTCACGAGTCTTTACAGATGAAGCTCCAGCTGGTGACAGTCACTCACCTTCTCCATCGAGCTCCAGGCTGCTACCAGACTTCATTCTGAATTCTCTGACTTTCAGGGAATTCAGGATTAATGAGGTTTCGGTTTCGCTCTGGTTGCTGGTGATGACATGTGATTAACGAGGGAGGAGCCCTCTTCAGTTCGGCTACAGTTAAACAACATGTGAAGAAGCATGTTGGACAACATGTGAACTAACTCCCGTTTTTAGACGTTAAAGCGGAGTTAGCTCCAGCGGGTGTGTGAGCTGCAGCTGCGGGTCTGAAACATGACAAACACGAGCCACAAACACACTTCACCTCACGTTGAGTTTAAACTGATTGAGCCGAACACACAACCGACACACGACGTCTCACACAATGGTCTGTTTGTGTGTTGGGACCGTGAACCGAGGCCCATCAGCGCGGAAACGGGAAAATGTCCCGTGTTTTAGAGCCAGTCTGGGCCGGCGGAGCCTGGGGCCTATTCCCAACACGTCAGAAAAACTTCCCCGGAGAAAGTTGAGCCCTCCCCGGCCTGAGCGAGAACACTCACCGCGGTCAGTCAGGCCGTGAGCCCGCTGCTGTTTGTCCGGCTGAAGGCCGCTGGGTGTGGGCTCCGGTGGGAGAGCGTCCTGGTCCTGGTCTGGTCCTGGTCCTCCTCGGGTCCTGGTCTGAACCGACTCTGACTCGGGTCCTGAACCGACCACACCTGCCTGATGAGCCGCTCATCATCTGGTGCTGCGTTCAATCATGTGGGAAAAACCACTTCTCGGTCACATGTGACTAAAGGAATGTTTCTACAGCTCCTGAGTATTTATCGATTTATCAAATCAAATCAATTTTATTTGTCTCGGGCCGAAGTGCATCAGCAGCTGCAGGACAGGACTTTATACTGCAGACACCACGAGGACTCATCATGTAGAACCCAGAGTAATAATTCTGATAAAAGTGAATATGAACTGAAAACACTAAAAGGATGGAGGTGGAGATCCTGATGACTCCACCTTCCTCAGCAGAACACCTTCACACCTTCTACTGCTGCTATGAAGCCTCAGTTTCACAGGTTGTTCAGCCATCTTGGTTATACGAGACCAGAAGTAACCATATTTGGAGGAGCAGGGGGTGGAGCCTGAAACGCCCACCTATACCAATTGGACAGGTATCCCCGAACACATCCGGTGCTTTATGGTCTGTTTGAATCTAATTCACTAAGTGGACATCAGCTGTTTGAAGAAGACTTGAAACTAGAGATTGAGACTCCTGAATGTTTACTGACGTTATAAGGTGAGAAGTCTCTTTCTATAGAAACTACCAGATTGACACTTGCCTGGTTTTCCCAGCACGTTGTAACGTGACTGGTTTATGTTCCCGTCGACCGACAGGAAGCTTCTACCTACGTCACTCAGAGGGCGATGGTGTTTAAGGCGGGGAGCGTTTGGTGACGTAGTGCTTCCAGCAGCAGGACAGTGTGAGTGTTAAAATAAGAGAGTGATGATGGAGGAACAAGTCACTCAGACTCTTCGTTGTGTTTTTAATAGTTCATGGAAACGATGCAGATCTACGCAGTTTCGTTAGCAGAACATATTCACCGTCTGATTATTAAAAATATAGAACCTTCTTCAAGATGGATGAACAGCAAATATGTCACACAAATAAAATGTACAATTGCCTTTTTATTGTTATCAACCATTTTTCAACAAAGAAATTAACCACGTTTCAGTTTCTCCTCACATTAAATGGCAATCACGAATCTATTACATGTTAATAACCAAAATACAGACAGCCCATATCTACAGGTAGAACACAATCCACAGTACAGGTACAGAGGAACATCGTTACTTTAACTCAGCTGTTTTCATGTGTTAGCTTTTCTTACTCAGCTCATAAGAATAATGTACAGACTGGTCCTGCGTCACACTGCTGATCCACGTGTCGCGGCTCAGACCCAAATCCAGTCCCCAGACATTCACACCCAAGTTCGTCTGAGGTCTGAAGTTCATGTTGTTCAGACTCGTCGCAGGTGAGTGCAGAAACACCACAGAAGAAGAAGAGGGGACGAGTCTCTGTGTCCTCAGCTCATTTCCTTCGTCTGCTGGTTGACGAGCGACTGGGCGACTGTCGGCTGCCGCTTCTACCAGGAAGAAGAGAAGAAGAGGAATTAATCCTCCTGTCAAAATAAGATTTAATTAAGACGTTAAGACACAATAAACCCTCGGGCTCAAAGTTAAAGTGTTTATGTAAATTAAAACCCGACTGATCTGGATTTTGGGGTCGATGCCGTTATCCGGGAGTAAAACTGTTAAACACCGAAATATCTGCTACCGTGAGTTTGTTTAAATTCTTCAGATGTTATCAAACCATACGTGAGGTTTTATATTTGACAGTTTAAACATTGAAATGAATACAAAGGAAAACAAACATCAACAAATTTTGTATGAATCTTCCCTAAATTGTTAAATAAACACTGATACTGATACATATGAAAAACGGTTTATCCAGAGAATAATTATTAAATATCACACATCCACTAGTTGAAGCTGCTTCTCATTCGGTTCCGGGAGACGTCTTGGCGTGTACAGACCTGCGGCTCGGGGGGGACGGCTCTGCTCTGATGTACCTCGGAGGAGAATAACTGAGGGAGCGAGAGTCTCTCAGTGAATCAGCCGGGTTCCGCTGGGGCCTGACAGGACTGAGAGGAACACACAGGAGTTTCAGACCTTCACTCTGAGGGAGGACGACGCAGTGCAACGAGCAATCACAGCTAAAAGGTCGTTTTCAAATGTGAGAGCGAAATTCATATTTTTCTGTGTTAGAAACAGATCGAGTTCTTCTGAAAGCTGAGGGTTATAGACCAAACTGACCAAAGAGCAATACCACTGGAAATCGGGGGGGGGGGGGGGTGTAGCCAATTGTTCAGGAAAGACAACCATAATCTATCTGATGTTGGAAAAATGGACAAGTGGAGGACAAGTGGAGGACCTGCCCTCTAGTGGATGTATCACTGAACAACAATGCCAGAGTAAAGGACTCGTGATGTTTCCTTCATTCGAAGCAGACAAATCTCTTTTTGTAAGTTTAGGTTTAAATTCTGAAACTTCTTCTCCTCCTTCTCTTACCTCTTGTTCTTTGTTTCCTTTTCTCCGTCCGAGGAGGACGAGGACGAGCTGCTCGGAGCTTTGGTGGTTTTCCTGTTAGACAACATGAGAAAAAGGTAAATCCTCTTTGAAAATAAAACATCTCATTCTATTCTGTCGTTCACGCTCATTCCCCGTCGCCTGCTCACCCTTTTCCTGGCTCGGCCTCAGAGTCAGAACTGTCTGAAGAGGAGGATGAAGACGATGAGGAAGAGGAGGAGGAGGAAGAAGAGCTGGAGCTGCTGCTTCCGTTGCTCTTCTTAGCTGCCTCCCTGCCGTTCACCGTGCTCTTGATTCTGACCGTTTGGTCGGACGGTCGAGCGGCAGCCGGTGGCGACTCCTTCCTGGTCGGACCTTGTGATGGCTGTTTGGCGTCTGATTGGCTGCTGGCCGGGGACTTTCTGGAGGTCACGTCGGAGCGGGGGGGGTCCGACTGGGAGCCTCTTCTACCTGAGGGTGGAGCGTGGGAGGAGTCTCCGGAGGGACCCTGTGAAGAGGAAGAGCGACTCTTCTGCTCTCTGTCCTCTTTCCTGTCGTCCTCTCTTCTTCCGTCTTTCTCTGCTGGTATCTTTGTGTCTTTACTCTCACGAGCCGGTGAAGGTGAAGAGGACGAGGAAGAGGAGGAGCCGGAGGAAGATGAGGAGGAAGAGGACCTGCCAGGCGGGGGAACATCTTTTGGCTGCATCTTCGCTCTGTCTCTCTCTTGTTCGACCTCCCTCTGTCTAATCCGCTCGTTTTCTCTTTCTCTTTCTCTCCCTCGTTCCCTGGAGAGGGAGCGACTGCTCCTCCTCCGTCGTGGAGGAGAAGGAGAGCGACGGGACCTGGAGGACAGAGATATGAAGCAGAGGATTTTAGAATTGATCAAACTTTGTCATTAGAGACAAGAAAAACATGATACAAATATTTAACATCAGATCTACCTTTATACAGTTAATGTTCCTTAAACATAATTTTTATCTTGGATTAATTTTCATATTTTCATAAACTAAAAAGAGGTTTCAGTCTGACCCTGTGGCCTTTATTTTTACTTTGTGTGATGTCATTTCCTGGAGAATCTTTAATTGCATCAAGTCCGTAAAACCAGTAAAACCTCAGTTAATTGGTTCTGAAAAATACGATTAGCGTACTGAACCGGTCATAAATTTAGAGAATATACAAATCTGATGTTTTTTCCATTTGTCTCCTCGTGTCCACACAGCATCACATACGAGTTTGTTGTGTTCAGAATGTACATGCAGGTCCTTGTCTTACCTATTGGGGGGGCTGCGCCTCCTCTGGCTTCGCGATCTGCTGCGTCTTGGAGGCCGATCACGTTCTCTGTCCCTCTCTCGGTCTCGGTCCCTCTCTCGGTCCCTCTCTCGGTCCCTCTCTCTCTCTCGGTCCCTCTGCCTCTCTCTCTCCCTGTCTGACCAGGCCGGAGGAGGGGAGGCTCTCCTGGAGCGGGGCGGGGCCTCCTGGTACTGCCTTGGTGGGGTGCGACGGGCCGGGGAGGTGGTGGTTGTTTTCTTGGGCGGAGACCTCCTGGTCGGGGGGCTCGGTCTTGCCGCCCTCCTGGCTGTGCCCCTGTCCCTCCCTCTATCCCTTTCCCCAACTTTGGCCTCCAGCCTGTTTTTGTCAGCCTCGGCCTCAGGGTACCTGCTGCCCCTGCTGTGGTCTGCTCTGCTGGGTGGGGAGGGGGGGGGACTGGGACTGTCCACCTGTGTGGGGCTGTATCGCTCCTGACCTTTGGGTTGGGACGGACAGTCGTCTACAGGAGATCTGTGAGGAGGTCTGTCTGTCCTCTCGCGTCGGTCTCCTCCATCTTGTCGTCTCAGTGCGTCGCCCTCAGAAGCAGAACTTTCTTTTCTTCCATTGGTTAAATACCGATGAACCGCAGCTCCAATGGCAGCTGGGGCAATTTTCACGGGACTGGCTTTTTCCCTCCCTGCTGCCTTCTTCGCCTTGCCTTCATCCTCAGAGGATGAGGAGGAGGAGGAGGATGAAGATGAAGAGGAGGATGAGGAGCTGTCGCTGTCACTGCCACTGCTGCTGCTGCTCCCACTACTGCTGCTGGAGCTCTCTTTTCTTTTCTCAACCTGTTTTGCCTTGTCTTCTCGTTTGTCCTTAGCCGGAGGACTCCTCGTCTTCTCCTGACGGTCGAGCGTGTCGGGTCTTTCGTTCGTGTTTTTATCGGCAGGCCTGAGATCTTGTCTGCTTCCTGCAGATGGTCGAACCACCACCTCCCTTTTCCTGCCGTCTCCCTGACCCTGCTCTCTGCCTGGTTCTCCCTGCTTGTTCAGATTCCTCTCCAGGTCTTTTTCTCTTCTCCTCTCCTTCTCTCTTGGACCCCCGGTGGAGACAGGGGAGCGAGCGGCGGGGGACAGTGAACCACGAGACGGGTGTCCATCCCTTCTTCTGTCGTGTTTCTGTTGGCGAGGAGACAGCTCCCTCTCTTGTCGCCTCCCGGTGTCTTTCCTGTTGTCCCTTTCATTTGGTGCCCTTGAGTGCAAATCTCTCTCGGTCCTGCGCTCCCTCTCTCCACTCCTCTCCCTTCTCGCTCTCTCCTTCTCAGGAGGTGAAGGAGACGAGGAGTCGTGTCTGGTCTTTCTGTCCAGTTTACTCTTGTCTTTTTCCCTCTCGGTGTCTCTGCTCCTTCCCCTCCTGGTCTCCTGTTTAGGTGGTGGAGAAGGAGATGAGGAGTCATGTTTGGTCCTCTGAGGAGCACTCTCCTTTCCTTTGTCCTTCTTCTCCCCGCTCCTGGACCTTCTCCCTTTCTCCAAGTCTCTGCTCCTGGACCTCCTCCCTTTCTCCCTCTCATTTTCTCTACTCCTTGATCGCCTTCCTTTGTCCATCTCTTTGCTTCTGGATCGCCTCCCTCTCTCTCTCTTTTCTACGCTCCTTGAACGCCTCTTCCTCTGCATCTCTCTGCTTCTGGAGCGCCTCCCTTTCTCCCTTTCCCGGCTTTTATCAGCCTGCGGCGGTGGAGAGGGGGATGAGGAGTCATTTCTCCTCTTGGCGGAGCTCTTCTCCATCTCACTCGGGCGCTCTCTCTCAGGATTGGGCCTCTTTGGAGGAGAAAAGGTTGAAGTTGGTGTGAATTTTATCATCACAAAAGTAAAAGAGGAAAAAAGGAGAAGCAGCTCCGGACTTTACCGTTTCTCTTCCCTGACGATGTGGGAGGAGCTCCTCGTGGCCCCTCCTCCTCCTGTCGGGCGATCTGTCCTGTCGTCCGTCATCATCTTTTCTTGCAGATTGTTCCTGTTGACGTGACCTCACTGGAGCTGGAGAATGACTGTGGACATCAGAGAAAAATCTGTCAGATGCTGATGAAAATAATTATCAGCAGTTTTAGCTCAGTAATAAAGAACCAGAGCGGCAGATTGTCCCGGGACGATGTGGGAACATTCAGGTGAGACAGGTGGAACCTTTTGGGGACATTTCTTTTTCTGTACCTGTGAGAAGAGTCGGAGGAAATACTGCCGCCTTGTACCACCTTGGTTTTCTGAGGACTCGAACCATCACCCTTTCCTTTCTTCTTGGACACCTTCTGTTTCTCGTCTGAGGAGCTTTGAGTGGAGGAGAGGTCGGATGTGAGGACGAGGCTGCACACGAACCCACTTTCTTCAACATTTCATATTTACAGCACCAAAACTAAAACAAGACGATGATTTCTTATATAAACAGACGGTTTCATTTGAATTCACCAACCTGTCTTCTTCACTCTCTTCTGACACCTCACTGAAAAACAAATATCCCAGTTATTAATCTCTCTCCATGTCAAACCAGTCAGTGAATCATGAAAGAATCTTGTGGTAAAATACCGCTTCTTTTTCTTCTTTTTAGATTTCTTCTTCTCTCTGCGAGGAGACGGGGAGGGACTCTCTGAACTGCCGGGACAAGGAACAGGAACAAAGTCAAACCTGCTTTTATAACCTTTATATTTTCTATTCTTATCAAGTTGGTTTTCTCACCCGTCTCTGTTCTTGTTTTTCTTCTTCTTCTTCCGACTGCGCTTCTTGGGAGGAGAATCTGAATCGTCCGAATCTTCCACCAACCTGAGAGAGCGAGGGCAACAGCAGCAAGTCAGGGACGGAGCTGGTGAAGTCTAATCATACTGGTGGTGAGATTTCAGCCACGGAACCAGAGACGTCAACTTTATGGTATAGAGTCATATTCCAGAGAAATGCCATCTCCCCAAAACAAAAGATACCCTGCAGCAACAAACTAGAAATGTATTTTCTAGGTCGTTTGGATGAAGCTGGTATTGATTCCTATTTATTGTGTGAAATCAACATCATTGACACCAAGGCTGTCTCTTTGATCTCAGTCCAACTCCTCATAAGTTAATAGAACTATGGAAATGTTTGTTTTAGAGATCGGAACATTTGTCTGAATATAAAGGTTTTAACAGGATATTAAAAACATGATAATAATTGAGCCACATTGTTCAACAGTTATTTAGATAATGAAATATGTGTAGCTGCACAGTGTTTGTCCCACTCACGTATATTTCTGTTGCTGCAGCTTCTCTCGCTCCAGACGCTCCTGCTCTCTCTTCTCCTTCTCTCTCTCCTTGCGGTCGGCGTGGAAGGACGAACCGTCCACGTAGTCGCTGGAGATTCCAAACGCAGCGCGGAGACGGTCGTTCTTCTGCTGGTTGGCTGCAGCCAGGGCGTGAGTCTCCGTGGCCCTGAGGAGAGAAACAAGCTTTCTGTCACCAACACGGTGTCGTACAAACCAATGAGATGCTCTCAGAACTTCATCAAAACAAAGAACAGGGATCCAGAGTTTCTTCATGCAATGGAAAATGGGCAGATCATAAAAATGTACATAAACACTTTAGTGTCTAGATTGTGTTTAACAAATCCTTCTGTCAAAATGTTATGTACAGTCAGACTTTCATCTCAATTCTGTCATGTTTTTAATGTAAAGACTAATTCTGCACAGGGACAATAGTTTGTTTTGTTTTTACATAAACAACGCGCAGCAGCTTTCAGTCTGAACGAGACATTTGAATGGAGCCAAGTTAAATGCAGGTTGTGTGTGCTGGTCTCACGTTGGTCTATCGGAGGGGGCAGGTGCCGGCTCCTCCTTCTCCTGCAGCATCATTCGGAAACTGTTCACCTTCTCCTCTATCTCCTCGGCAGAATACCTGAGCGTGAGAGAAGCCATGAGGATCTAACGATGTACCAAACATGATTTATAATCTGATCAGAAGTCAGTTCAGGTTGGTGAGCACGTGTGACTTTACCCTTGCTCCTCCATCATGTCCTGTAACTCCGCACACTTGACCTCCAGCTGCCTCTTGCGCTGGTGCTCCAGGATGTCGGCATTGGGCTGCCTGTTGAGCTGACTCTCCAGCCGCTCCCGGTCCTTCTCGTCCCGGTCTCCACCGCGCTCGTCCCGCGGACGCTTGGCGCGAACGCTCGACAGGTTGCGCTGCACGTAGCCATTGGTGCCACTGCCCCTCGGAGTCACCAGGCCAATCCCATTGTACATGGCTCTGCACAGACAAGTCAGGGGTTCAGTGATTCGTGCTGAAACCCAATAGGTCATATTTAATATTAATAAATTATCTAAGAGGGTTGATCAGTTTTCTTCAATCCCAGTTGATCCACTTCTACCTCTCTGTGGTGGAGAGATGCACGTTATCTTTTACATGAAGCTCGGATCATCTTTTCTATGCACAACATTAAACATTATATTTTAGTTAAGGCAGAAAATCAACAGACAGACATCGAATCATTTCACACACACATCTTTGAAATACAGAGTAAACATTTGAGCCATGACTGAAAGTGAACTTGAAATTATCTAAATATTTGCTTTTAATTCAAATATATCAGAAAAGTATATTTGACGCGTCACAAACATGACACTTTATCCAACAGACTCAACAATTGGAAAATATAGAACAATTTAAAACACAGATGCTCGTTAAGAGTTTTTTCTGTTTTCAGTTAATAATTGAGATTTTTTTGATAGAAAAATAGTTTGTTTTAGGAAAAATCATGTGAGAAATATTTTTCCAATATATTAAAATCCCCCCCAGTCTGTTCTCCATGTGAAGACCAGATGTTCTGAAGGTTTTGATCGTTTCTTCTGGATTATTCTGATCAACACCAGTAAACCAGTAAACCAGTGGAACACATTAAGGTAGTGACGGACTTCCATTCTAAAATGGCTGACGTGAGTAAAGTGGCAGATCCTGGTCGGACTGGGTTCAGAGTCCTGGACTGGTCCAAGGTGGGAAACACCGGAACCATGAATATTAAACATCTGGACCGTGACGTCGAGCGGCTGCTGGTGTGACGCTCATTAATCGACCCTGGTGGGTTTACGTGAGGCCCAAGTTCCTCTCAACGTGACGGAGAACTGGTGGAAAGTGAATCTTCTGAGTCTCCTCACTGGAACCTCCATGTTGATCTTCTTCAACCCTCACGGGGCGAAGCCACTCGAAAACAGAGCTGCTCATTAACACGTGCGCCAGAACACAAGGGGCCTGATGCTACGTCTGTTAGCAAGTAGCTTACAGACGACTGACGAACTGGTAAAACACGATTACCACTGACTTCACGAACTGTAACCAGCAGAGCTCCAGTGAGTGGCTCGGACGCGTTCACTGGTTTCACACCGAGCTGGATTTAACCATTAAACTTCCCACAGGCCCGAGCGCGAGCCAGCCCACTCCCAGCTAGCTAGCGAGCTAACGCAGTTGTTACGTACCAGTGTTTCCTCCGCAGAGAAAACGGCGTTGGGGGAAATGAACGATCAATAAATCCCTCGGATCCAGACACCGGAACAAACCGAACAGCAGCCGAGTCCTCCGAACGCGGAACAATAAAGAAAGCGACTGGTTAGCTTCGAGCTAACGGCTCCGACCACCGAGCACAGCAGGACTACGAGCTACCACGTGACGTCACACGCACAGGACGTGCGTACGACCCGAGAGGCGTTCAAATAAAGTCCGTTCAACCAGCATCGCTTTGTGTGTTTGTGTATTTCAGTCATGAATAATTCAGTAATAATATTAGTAAACAGTAATGGTTGATGTCTGTAATTTATCATGTTTCTACTTCATTATTGGCCAAGAAACAGGAAACTACCGACACTGTGGAGGAAACATTGTTGAATTTTACACCAAAACTGACCTTTGAATTACAGACAGGTTCCCTTTTTATACTGTGATTAAAAAAAGACAAATCAAGTAATAATTTAAATTAAAAAAAATTAATCAGTGATTAATAAAAGTAGTAACTTCAAAAGACACCAGACTGAAAGGGCCGATTTCCTCAATGAGTAAGCCAACGCCTCACCTGTGTCCAATTAAATCTTAAGAGAGAGAGAGAGAGAGAGACATATGGATATATATATAGAAGTAAATAAAACCCTAGTTCAGACCAGGACCACACGTGTTCTCATGAAAGGACAATAAAGCCAGTGACGTGTTTTTTTCTTCATCTTTTTTAAATTTTTAATAAAAAAACGTCTCCTCGGCGCTCACTTGTCTGTGACGTCAGACTACATGTCCCAGAATGCCGCGGGCCGCTTGTGACGCAGGGCGGAGATAAAAACATCCTGGCATCGCTCGGCCGTTAGTGACGCTGCGGCCGGAGGAGGAAGTAGAGCACCGCGCTTCAGCTGCTCCACTGTCACACACACCGAGCTGCTTCAGGGGGACGAGCTGCATCAGGGGGACGAGCTGCTGCACCGCCATGACCGAGGGAGACAACAAGAGCGCCAACATGCTGGTGAGTGGGAACCTGCGCCACCTGCGCAGCGCCCCCACGGAGCAATGCTTATGCTAATGCTAACGCGGGGCTAACCCGAGGACATTTTGAAATAGATTAGTGTAACTCCGCTCCGGCGGGAATCGAACCGTGTGATTTCGTCTGTTAATAAACCGCTAACTCGACGCCCAGTGGCCGCTAGCCAGCGCCCCGACCGCTGCTAGCTCGTTAGCTAGCGGGTGTAATGCTCTTGACCCAGCTTGACGGCTCCTCTGTCACTGCACCGTCGGTAACGAGCACCCGCCGCAGGGGTCGCGTTCACCCGGAGGACAGTGAGATCCAGTGGAGGTGTTTGGGTTGAACGGGTCCGCGTCGTGATGGTCGATCTGAGGTTTACTGCACCGTCATGTCAGGAGGGTGGAGAATACCGTTACCTGCTGCCTCATGCACACACACACACACACACACACACCATTCTGTTTAAAATCCTCTTTAATCACATCCATACAATATTTAAATCCAGCAGAGTAAACCCCATCCAGACATTAACTGAGCCGACTGCAAGGTTTTATGTATTTTCGATATTAATGGGTTAAAGGTCATGTAGGTCACGGGTGAGGAGTACACATGACGCGTAGGAACCAGGGTAACTAGTTTGGGTGTAGTAGAATAACAGTTGGACTTTATGCCTCAGCTGAAACTTGATGTCTCACACATGCTTATGATTCTGGTATCGTTGTTTAAGGAGCAGACAGATATGATTATTAGAGGTTGAACGTGTTTTCTCGTGTCCAGGCTCAGGAGACAGCCCAGCTGGAGGAGCAGCTGCAGGGCTGGGGGGAGGTGATCCTCGCCGGGGACCGAGTCGTGCGCTGGGAGAAGCCCTGGTTCCCTGGAGTCCTGATGGGCGCCACCACCCTGCTCTTCCTGTGAGTCGACCCACTGGGTGCTGTGTCACAGGGCCACATGCAGCTGGCTAGCATAGTTAGCATAGCTCGCATTTCCCTTCTCTCAGCAGGGAAGTAGCAATAACTAGACTGAGACCAGTAGAAGACTCAAACTCAGCTGCTCCACTTTGGTTTAAAACTGTCAGGTGGAACAAATAGTTGAAGATTATGTTGAGCCTCATTGTTGAAGCATGAAGAAGGAAACACAGTAGATTATACAAGATTAGTGTGATTAATGAGCTTATCTAAAATTCTTCAGTTTGTCAAGGTAACTCTTGGAAAAGCTTTTCAGAGAAACTAACAATCAGTCTCTGTGTGAGGTTCTGAATGCTTACACCACCCTCCCTGTTTGTCTCTGGGTTTCTCCTGGAGGCAGATGGTTTAAAACAAATCAAGAATAAATGAGTGTCTGTTATGTTATGTTATAAATGTGTCACATACTGGACGGGAACTTCTCTGCATTGCACAATAAAGAATCTTCTTCTTTCCATGTGAGTAGCCGGAGTGAGACCGGTCTATAGCACCACTGACTGCTCTGTGTTCCTCCTCCAGGATGATTTACTACCTGGACCCCTCAGTGCTGACTGGGCTCTCCTGCACCGTCATGCTGCTCTGCCTGGCGGATTACCTGGTGCCCACCCTCGCTCCCAGAGTCTTCGGCTCCAATAAGTGGTGAGGGCAGAACATTCATTTGTTAATAGCTGGAACATTGAAAGGTTTTTTATATTGTTCCATAATTAGACCATGAAATCTTGTTTATTAAAAATGATGGTTGTTCTGATTGCACTCATATCAGCCGTACCTTCTGAACAGATAGACCTCTCACTCGGGCATCTTTCTTCTGTCTCTTTTTTTATTAAAGGCAAAACATAATGAAATGGTGTCATGTTTCAAAGACGTCAAACTAAACTGCAAGCTTAATAAATCTTTGGGGTAAAATGGGCCATAAATCGAGCATGTGAGGCAAGTCGTCAGGGACATATCGTGTCCATCTGGATCCAGTGATTCTTAGACTAGATTTAAGCAAGTTTTACTCTAAAGAAGCTGGGACTCCTTCAACCTTTCGTTATGACATCGATTACAAATAATTGTTTCCTTCCTCCATGTCAAACATCCCGTGTGACACAGAAAACCGACTGAAAAGCTAAAAGATTTGCACCAAAGTAATTTCAGGACTTTTGGGGGAGCAGGGAGTTTTCATTTGGGCTCTACCTAATATGATGACCTATAAACTGCCACCAGAAACTGGTCCTGTACGGTGTCGCCTCGCTCATGGAGCTTTGACATTACACAGTGCTCGCATAAAGCCCTCGACTCAGCTGTGTGCGTTTGATGGTGAGAATCAGACACCGAGGACAGGATAGAGTAACGTCCTGCAGCTGGCACGGAGTGTTGGACGTCTGACGCCTTCAGACTTAGTGTGTCACCCTGCGAGCAGAGCGCCGCTCTGGATCTCGGGTCACAGACAGCAGCTGAGAAAAGCTGGGTCTGTTCAGTGACTGTTTGAATCAACAGTAAAGAGTTTTGTTGGTGTTTATTGTGCTGCAGTAAGTTGTCATTAACTAACCTTTGTCACACTAGTTCTTCTAAATTTCATGCCTGAGCTTTAAATGCAGATTTTATGTTTTGATGCAGCTCAGGAACGTGCACATTAATCTGTAGAGTCTGAACTGAACTATGAAAACAGTGAAGCTCAAGCTGCACGATCCTGCAGAGTCGGTCTGATCGCTGGAGAAATGGAGCCATCAGTCTGCTCACGTCGATGTTTGGATTCCTGACACCAAGCACTGAAATAGGAACGATGGCTAAGCAGAAAACAGGGGCCACTTTTCTCAGCCCCCCCCCCCCCCCCCCCCTGCCTCCTGTAGTTATATAACACTAGCACCTAAACACAGGGTGATAATCTATACATTTGTGATCCATTCATATGGCTGCTCCGTCAGGTCTTTATCTGTCGAGTGTTTTGCTCAATGAACTTGATGTATCTAAAATAAAAAGCCTGTTGTGTCCAGTCGCTATTTGGTTCACTTCGATTTTCAGTTCTGATAGAAATTACCCAACAAACTAATGAAGCCTGCGGATCACTTTTCTTTGTTCAACTGGAAAATAACTGCACAGTCGGGGACGTGTGACATTTATACTTGAAGTAGTTTCTCATTTAAAAAGGCTATTGAGACCGTAGCTTGTGTTCTCTCTTCATGACAGGATGGTGCTGTCAGTTAATATTGTTCTGAAAACATCCCCATGGTTTTTGTTAAAAAAATTAATGTTTCTTTAAGCTAACATGTGATTAAAAGCTTTTCTCCGTTCTGTTGCCATGTGCAGGACCAGTGAGCAGCAGCAGCGTTTCCATGAGATCTGTGGAAACCTGGTGAAGACCCAGCGTCGGGTCGTGGGCTGGGGGAAGCGTCTGTGCGCCCTCAAGGAGGAGAAGCCCAAAATGGTACCTTGATGATAAAGTGGCTGAAATGTAGATATGAGCTGTGAAGCTCTGTCAGGGCAGTAAATCAACTCTTATCTGTTTCTTACAATGCTGAGCTTTCTCTGTGCTCCAGATAAAAATATCCTCAGCTGATTGGGTTGCTCCACTTAGCAGACGGCAAACTGGGTTAGAGGCTGCGTTAACCAGGCCTCATATCAACACTGTTACACACACACACACACACACACACACTGTTAATCACACTCTTTGATCAACATAGCTTTGTCGGTTCTTTCAAAATAAGAACTTGTTCTGCTAAAGAAAATAAACCTAGTTTCTGTTCATCTGAAATGTGATTCTTTAAACTCAGTGATGTTGGTTAGTGTGAGTAACTGTAGGTTGAATGTAATGTGACCCCCCCCCCCCCCCCTCCCCCCCTTCTGCTCTCATAGTACTTTGCCTCCGTGATCAGCGGCCTGCTGGCAGTGGCCTGGATCGGACAGCAGGTGCACAACCTGTTCCTCACCTACCTGATTGGTGAGTATATTACAGATCTACCTCCTCCTCTGGTGAAGGACTTGGGGTTTTTCCTCGTATGTTGGATGTATTTTCTGTCACTTGTGCATTTGGTCACTCAAAGGTCTGTGTGAGATCAAATGTCTGAGTCAGTGTCTCTGGAACTTTTCTGGATCTGCTCCTGAAGCCTCCTGGTAAAACATCTGTAAAGTGTCTGAGTCCATGTGAGAACTTACTCAAGTACCTTTTACAGCCACATGATTAATTCTGCTGGAGGCGTTTTAATAACTATCTCATGCTGCTTTCAGCTGCAGCGGTTTTCCTTGTGTATTGTAACGATGGAATGAAACTGATGCTGTGTGTGATTTCATCACGTGAGCATGACCCATCATTACCAGACTTCCTGTTACCATGACTCAGAAGTGTAGCTCAATAACTGGATCCCTGAGGCCACAGACCTCTACAGTGACGATGGTAAAAAGCTGGTTTCTTCCTTATTAATGACACGAGGAAGGTGTTTATCACAATCTGCAGTGGAAGTCAAACATTATAATGAGCAACGCTCCTGTCAGACTTGCACCTGCACAGCGGTGCCTCTGGAAAGTGGAGGCTGTCGTACGATGAGACGTATTCATCTGATGGGAAAACCGTGAAAAAGAACTGAGTTCAGAGAGGAAGTGACTCTGAAACAACAAAGTATTCTGTTTGAGATCCCCTATCGGCTTTCATGAACCTCAATTCAACCTGTTCTGTCAATAGTCCTGCTCCTTGTTGACCAGCCAACCTGTCACTGAGGTTAACAGGGCGGCTGATGTTGTCAAGTGGAAGCTTCTTGATTAAAGAGCTTTTTGATGCTCATGTCTCTGAAATCAGAAATCATGGGAAATGAGGCGTTAGGTTTTTGGCATCAATTATGGGTCAGTTGCGTAGCAGCAATAAAACATATTTAACACAAAGCTTGTGCTCAGCTTCCTGGGAACTTGCTTGTTTGAAA
The DNA here is from genome assembly GCF_947347685.1 of Pleuronectes platessa. Taxonomy (NCBI): domain Eukaryota; kingdom Metazoa; phylum Chordata; class Actinopteri; order Pleuronectiformes; family Pleuronectidae; genus Pleuronectes; species Pleuronectes platessa. The sequence continues at coordinate 24,285,449 of NC_070641.1, forward strand.
GTTTCAACAGTTCAGAGGATAACTCTTCTGGAATAATAAGGTTTTGGATGTCATTGAATCCAGGACAGCAGATTGCTGCAGGCTGAACGTGGAGGAAACCTTCTCCACCAGCTGGAGGACTCAGGAGAGCTCTGGCATCATGACTGTGTTTTCTCTCCCCTGCAGTGAACTTTCTGCTGCTGCTGCCTGGCCTCAACCAGCACGGCGTCATCACCAAGTACACCGCCATGGCCAAGAGGGAGATAAACAAGCTGCTCAAACAGAAGGAGAAGAAGAACGAGTAAACGAAGAGGGGAATCTCAGAACGATGACTAAGACACAAAATGGAAGTTTTGAGGAAGGGCCTCGTTTTCTCTCGTCTCCGTCGCAGAGCGAGACACTTTTTTTCTTTTCTTTTCTTGTGCTGAATAAGTTTCACTTCTCTCTCTAGCTCACTATTTGACATTTCATCACATTTTTTTTTCTTCTCATGAATTTGCCATGCATGCAGCCACATGAAGGTTCTGACACGTTTATCTAAAGCACTGAAACATTCTGCAGCACGTCACACACAGTTTAAATCCTCCTGTCTTATTTTAAACGTGATTTTGTTTTAAGATGTTAGTGATGCTTTTAAGCCATTCCCTCTTCATGGACTAAGTGACTACTGAGCAGTTTTTGTAGCATTACTGCATCATATTCTCGGATTCTTCACGGTAGTGTTTATTTTCCTCAGGACAGTTTTTGTCAGAACAGGTCATTAGTGTTTTTTGCTTTATTTGTATTTAACTTGGCACTAAAGCAGAACTGGATTTAAAGCTGAGCTCCTCAGGAGCTCCACCGTGTCTAGATGCAGACATACTGCTGTACTGCTGCTAGCTGGACCCGAGTCTATTAGCTCTTATATAAAACCACACAGTGTTAATGGTGTGGGCTGTTTCTGTGTAAATAGACCTATCTCCCCCCCCCCCCCCCCCCTCTCGGTCCCTGTCAGTCAACCTTTTCTCTATTCTCGTTATTTATGTTATTTCCTCTTCAGTCTGATCACTGTCTGTCAGCTCATTTCATTATTTGTCTTTATTGGAGATCTTATTAAAAACGATTAAAGTTTGATTTAAGTGAAAATCCATGTGTTGTTTCTTGTATTGATTTAAGATAATTGCTGTTTTTCAGCAGCTGCATTTTTCTCACATGTTTGTCTTTAAATTGTCAAAGGAAAAGTCACAGGGTTATTGACTTTAACATGGTTCCTGATCTGGGGGGCAGGAATGTGAATTCAATAAACATAGCAAAAAATGTAAATCTCCAGATGTTACCTTTCTATTATGATGAAGCATGTGACCTGGATGACCTCACGACTGTGACCCGCTCTCGGACTGTTATCAAGTGAGAAAAGGACAAATCATGTCACGTAAAATAAACCAGTATAATCTTAACCTCGTAAATTTTAATCAACAACACATCCTGGAGACGACAGGTTTCTACTTTCTAAATTTGTTGCAACACAAATTCACAAAACGAGAACAAATATTTCCTCTCCTGTAACTTTGTATCTTGCGTAACTGACACTTGCATAACTGTTGCCCTGCAGCTGTGTTCTCAGAGGAAGACGTCTGGGGACATATTCTGAGGATCAACATCTTTCGTGACATTTAACTAGAACAGCATGTGATTCTAGAAGATCGAGATATGGACGAATCAGCATCAGTCACAAAACATGGAAAGAATACTGGGAGTTATGACACAGGAAGACATTTGTACAGAATTCAGGTAGAGAAGTAGGTGAGACTGACTCCTGACATCAAATGTGATGGGACGGAAATCAAGGAATTTAAATCATCTAATCATCTACTTAAGAGAAAAGGGACCAAAGAATTAACTCATTTTATTTTTAGTTTAGTTTGCAGCCAATCTACTGCTCCACTGCCCGGAAGGTGGCGGCATTGCGCCTTTAAACGGGTTTAACAGAAGAAGCAGAAGTAGAAGAGTCCACGCTGAGCGCCCCCTGCGGTCAGGAGAGAAGCTGCACCAGAAGGTCCAGTGAAGGAGGAAACAACAGAACCGATCCAACATGGCCTCAAACGGTGAGACACCAGGATCTGCTCAGAGAAGAGAGGCTAGCTGCCAATGCTAGGATGAGAGGAGCTAGCTGCTAATGCTAGGATGAGAGAACCTATATGCTAATGCTAGGATGAGAGGACTTAGCTGCTAATGCTAGGGTGAGAGAACCTAGATGATAATGCTAGGATGAGAGGACCAAGTTGCTAATGCTAGGATGAGAGGATCTAGCTGCTAATGATAGGATGAGATGAGCTAGCTGCTAATGCTAGGATGAGAGAACCTATATGCTAATGCTAGGATGAGAGGGGCTAGATGCTAATGCTAGGATGAGAGGAGCTAGCTGCCAATGCTAGGATGAGAGGACTTAGCTGCTAATGTTAGGATGAGATGAGCTAGATGCTAATGTTAGGATGAGAGGAGCTAGCTGCCAATGCTAGGATGATAGGACTTAGCTGCTAATGTTAGGATGAGATGAGCTAGCTGCTAATGCTAGGGTGAGAGGAGCTAGCTGCCAATGCTAGGATGATAACACTTAGCTGCTAATGTTAGGATGAGATGAGCTAGCTGCTAATGCTAGGATGAGAGGACTTAGCTGCTAATGTTAGGATGAGATGAGCTAGCTGCTAATGCTAGGGTGAGAGGAGCTAGATGCTAATGTTAGGATGAGATGAGCTAGCTGCTAATGCTAGGATGAGAGGACCAAGTTGCTAATGTTAGGATGAGATGAGCTAGCTGCTAATGATAGGATGAGATGAGCTAGCTGCTAATGCTAGGATGAGAGAACCTAGATGATAATGCTAGGATGAGAGAAACAAGTTGCTAATGCTAGGATGAGATGAGCTAGCTGCAAATGCTAGGATGAGAGGAGCTAGATGCTAATGCTAGGATGAGAGGAGCTAGATGCTAATGCTAGGATGAGAGGACTTAGCTGCTAATGTTAGGATGAGATGAGCTAGCTGCCATTGCTAGGATGAGAGGAGCTAGATGCTAATGCTAGGATGAGAGAACCTAGATGATAATGCTAGGATGAGAGGACCAAGTTTCTAATGCTAGGATGAGAGGAGCTAGCTGCTAATGATAGGATGAGATGAGCTAGCTGCTAATGCTAGGACGAGAGGAGCTAGATGCTAATGCAAGGATGAGAGGAGCTAGTTGCTAATGCTAGGATGAGAGGACCTAGCTGCTAATGTTAGGATGAGAGGAGCTAGCTGCTAATGCTAGGATGAGAGGAGCTAGCTGCTAATGCTAGGATGAGAGGAGCTAGATGCTAATGTAGGGTGAAAGAACCTAGATGCTAATGCTAGACTGAGAGGACCTAGCTGCTATTGCTAGGATGAGAGGAGCTAGATCCTAATGCTAGGATGAGAGGACCTAGCTGCTAATGCTAGGATGAGAGGAGCTAGATGCTAATGCTAGGATGAGAGAACCTTGATGCTTATGCTAGGATGAGAGGAGCTAGCTGCTAATGTTGACAATAACCATGTGAATTAAGTGCATAGTTTGAATCTTTCCTATTTAATGAATTGGTTTTGAAAACATAATGTGTTGCACTTTATAATGTTGACACTTCATTCTTGTTCTATAGATTATTCCCAAACACCTTCCCAGGGGTGAGTCTTGTAACACTTATCTGATCATAAAGGTTTCTCACACATTTGTGTCATTAAGTTTTAGAAAGTTTTATCTTGAAACTATCAAGAGTCGAGACATATTATACAAACATTCATAAATTAACTTAAAACTGTTTAATTGTTGGGGCCACGATTAGTTTTCATTATAAAACTGTCACAAGCATCAAAAGTATGAGAAACCAAATTCATACAATGAAAATGAGTTTCTTTCTTTCTTGTTCTCTTGTTAAATGAGGTGCTTGTTTTGAACCACTTGCAGCTATGGCTCCTATGGCGGAGGTGGAGGTAGCGGTGGAGGTGGAGGTGGAGGTGGAGGTGCTAACCCGGGCTACGCTCAGGCCTCTGGTCAGAGCTACAGCCAGCAGGGATACGGAGGCTACAGCCAAGGCTCTGACAGCAGCTCCTACAACCAGGGAGGATACGGCAGCTACGCTCAGCCTCAGTCAGGTAGAGGCTCCGTCACCGATCTTCACTGATGCGTTGTGGTGTTGTGGAATTTAATAGCTTGTCATGTCTTCTCCCTGCTCCCAGGAGGATACGGTTCTCCACCCTCTAACCAGGGAGGGGGTTATAATCCTTCCAGTCAGTCCTACAGCTCTGGAGGCTACAGCAGCAGCAGCCAGCCCTCCAACATGACCTACAACCAGCAGTCATCCTTCTCTGGTCACAGCCAGCAGCCACCTGCCTCCTCCTCTGCAGGGTAATCCTCACTTTCTGCTGCTTCTACTTTGATTCACATGAAGATCCTCTGAAACCAGGCTTGGGTCCTGGGAGACATTTTATTCTGTAAAGAACAAAACTCCGGCACAATTTCTCCAAGTCTAAGATGCATAGCTGAGGTCAACACACACTGATCAGTCATGTGACCGCTCACACATCTAGTGGATGGACTGGATATATGCTCATTAGGCAATTTATCGGTTGCCTGTAAAAATCTGACAATATGATCGTCTCACTATCATTTGAAAAAAGAATCTTTTTCTCATTTGACAGAATAAACTGTGCAGGAAAGACATGCATTAAGTTTATGAAAAATGTTTATTGTCTTAATTTCAGTTATATTTATTTGGTTGTAATGCAGATACCGATTCTCAATTACGTTTCTTTGTATTAAGGGTTTGATAATGACGTCTCAGGAATCTTATCATTATTATTAAATACTGCATTTCGGCCCATTTCAATGAATTCATTTGAAGACAAGTTGTTATTTAAAACCCTGTGAACTATTTTATGTGTTGTGTTGCAGCAGACAAGTCATTGTTATGCGGTTAGAGGAGTTAGAAATAGTGATTGAGAGGAACAGATGAAAAGATTTGTCACTGTGAATAGAGTTTAAAGATAGAATAGAGTTTCTCTCCTGCAGAGCCAAGATGTCCACCTGTTTCACTTTGGGTTTTTCTCCAACAGCTATGAAGGGACCTCCCAGGCCCCAGCCTACAACCAGCCACCCAGTGGTGGACCGGCTGGAGGTGGTTACGGGAGCGCTGGAGGTCAGACAGGTGGATATGGTGGAAGCCAACAACAACCACCCCAACATGGAGGAGGTCCCTACAACCAGCCTCCGAGCTACAGTTCCCCTCCTCCACAGAGCTACAGTCAGCAGAGCCAGTACGGACAAAGTGGAGGTGAGAATGTTTTTAAGTTTTTAATTTTCAAAGTCCAGCCGTAACCGGGAACTGGTTCCACAGGAGAAGAGTCAGATAACTCAAGGTTCTTCCTCTGGCGCTTCTCTTAAGCCATTTTCCACTCAGGAGAAGGTCCAGAGCGTTCAGGGAAGGGCGGGTGCAGTCTGCAGAATATAACTTAGTGCAAGTCAACCCACTGAAAGAAAGAAAGAAATCTGTTCACACCCTGCGGCTTATCTTAAATAACTGGGACAATAAACCAAACTGAATAATACACAGAAGCTTTTTAATTCTAAAACATGTTCAGAACGTTTGTCACACGATCACAAAGAAAAGTGCTGAGGTCTGATTGTGCTTCTCTCAGGATACGGAGGCGACAGCCCCCCGATGAGTGATGGAGGCTACAGTGGTCCTGACGGAGGTTACGGGGGGCAGGAGGCTCGCGGGGGCCGGGGTCGTGGCGGTGGATTTGGAGGTCGTGGTGGTGGCGGATATGACCGTGGTTTTGACAGAGGTGGGCGAGGTGGACCCAGAGGAAGAGGAGGCATGGGGTAAGTGTGTGAACAATCACTTAGGTCTCCTGGAAGAAGAGAGCTTTATGAATCTGAGTAGAGAGATGCATGAACATGTCTTACACATGGAACTGAGATCAAGTAAGAGACTGGGTGTTGTTAAACACATGTTTAACAATGACAACTAAATTACCACAAGGCATGGCACTTCCTGTTTGGTTCTTATTTACACTTCCTGTCAGTAACAGTTCCACCTCGTCATCGCTCTGACTCTTCATCATCACTGCTCCTCGTTTGTAGTATTTGTGTAATTAAGCAACCAACTGCAGAGGAGACAATGTACTTCCTGTTTGCATCACATGACCAGTGTGTGTGAATGGTCACGTGACTTGATGTTTCCAGGTGTGTCGTGTGGACGGAGGTTATTTGATCATTAATCTGCTTCAACCTTGGTTATAAAATATAATCAGTTGTGATCCTGCACCAAATAATACAGATAAGAAAATTATCCCAATATTTCTTATTAAAAGACGATTCTGTGACAGAGAGAAAAGTCACATGATGATTTATTCAAGGTGAACTAACTAATAATAGGCTGCTAGTGAAAACATTTTATAACCATTTAATGATTATAAACATTGAACTGAGTCTGTTGGTCAGTTTGTCACATTCATTTTCAAACACAGTGTAATATATTATATTTTCATAAGCGTCTGGTGGTCGCTGTGCACATGAACACAGCAGCAGGAAGCAGAGACAAGTGTTTGTGTCCAGAACTTGATCTCATGTCACACACAACAGGTTTTAAATCCCTGGTATCAGTCTTAAAATCCCTAAACTGGTCTCGCTGGTAAAACTCCAGCCAGCTTCCACCTGAATGAATCACCAGTGCCTGGATGTGGAGGCGAGGTGGCGCACGGATCCAGAGCATTTCAGCTTCTTTCTTTTCAACAATGGGAGGAAGTGGAGACTCGTCGTTAATCCAGTGTGTGACTGGCGCTTGTGTCTTGGTACAACCTGAGGTTCTTATCCCAGTATAATCACGTTTATTGTGTCGTTTATAAAATGTACAAACTGAGAAAGTGTTAAAATGCAAAGTGAAGACGATGCAACACAACGCACAGCAGCACGGCTTTTTGTTTTTATATAATCTAATTCAACTCTTTGGTCAAGCTCCTTGACCAAAGAGCGTCCTCGTCACACAGACACACACACACACACACACACACACACAGACACACACACACACTAACATGCCAGCCTCACCCCCCTGCCTGTCTCCCTGTCCGAGCAGCCCTGACCCATCACTGTGTCATACTCTGCTTTAATCAATCTTTGAATCTTCTTCTAGGCTTTACCTTCTCTCCACGCTGGCTCTCTGCTCTAAAACCTCATTATGGAAATGGACACACGGGGAAGTCACCAGATAGTAAACAGTCCTCTAGTAGCTGGAATTATGAGAATAATGAATAATAAAAAATACTCATAGCTTGGGTGACCTTGATAAAACCTGGTTGGGGATTTGCTGCATTTCTTGCCTAAGACGTAAAGAGAAAGAAGTCAACATCTTAGTGTTTGGTTAATCGACACAAACCCAAGTTGTGTGAGGAAATGGAACCGGACAAGTTGCTAAAAGACTTTTGGGGTAAAACTGTCAGATTTCAGTTTCACAAACAAAGACAAGGTCTTTAAAGTGGCCTCTTGTCCTTGGAGGTTTATCCAGGGGAGAACACTATGAAGTAGGGGTTCATAAGGTGGCAGATGAAGGGTGGGGGGGGGGGGGGGTTAATGAAGAGACTGAGAATGAAGGTTACCCACAAGCCAAAGAGAGAACTCGCTGTCAGCACCAGCCTTCAATGTGAGTCCTTTCTTTCTCCCTCTTCATCAGAATGGGCGATCGTGGAGGATTCAATAAGTTTGGTGGTAAGTGATTTAAACTTGAGCAAAGAGGTTTGTTGCGTTTGAAGAGTGGAAGCTAAAGGGAAGGGGTCAGAGGTCACCACTCGAGACTGAAAGCTGTGCTCATTCACGTGTGTGGTGTTTAAACAGCCTGAGGACATGGAGAAAGAAAATACACCTGATTATTACAGGTGTCTCAGCTCGGTGTGTGTTCAGTGGTGTGTAGTCAGAGCAGAGGGTCTGGATACTGAGGGGCTGTAGGTTCACTCCCACTCAGCAGAGGGAGCCCTCTGGTCACAGACCTCTCACCTACCTCTGTATCCGCTGGTAGAACTGGAAGGTGTTTGAATCAATGGGTGTTCAGCTGCTTCTGTCAAGGGACCGTGGACTTGCTCCTGAGTCGATGAACAAAAGAGCTGAGAGGAGAGAAGAGTCGGTAGCTGGTACAACAACCACCAGGGGAAATGTCCTGGGTTCAGAGTGTGTGTGTCACAAACTGATGATTAACATTATACCAGAGTGTGTGGAACCTGTAGGATGAGGGTGGGATGACGTATACTGCTTTTAGTACACACTGTGCAACATAATCAAGCACCAGTAACTTGATACTGGTGCTGTGTGTACAGTGTGTTCTGTAAACACCAGGAGTTATTGAGGTTTTACAGCAACTCAACGGTTCATTTGGAATAAAAGATCATTTGATAAAGAGGATTTATCACATGACTCAGTCTGTTTGTGGAAAGAAAACCCAAAGGCCCACGTTACATTTAATTAATTATCACATGTTATACGGTGACGGCTGAAGGTGAAATCACAACCGTTTAGTTTCAAGACGCTTTAAAAAAAATCTAAATGAGCAGGTGACACGTTGACCGGTTCTCAGGGATCTGATCTTTTTTAAATTATTACAAGAACATAAACCAGACGGACTCTGAGAGAGAAACCTCTGCAACACTGACTTTATCTTTATGTTGAATAATAATGTTTTTGTTCATAATTGCTAAATAATAGGATTCTAATCTATTCTGTATTAGTACTGCTCACATTCCAGTGAAAAAACCCTCACAAAGTTAAAGAAAGTGGTGGAAAAGTTTCATCAGTGAAATAAATTATTGATCCAAAGTTGAAAGAAAATCAGTTTTTAGTTTAAACTCGCTCACAAACAGCGATAAAATCATCAGCTCCACCAAAATAAAGCTCCAACGAACGACTGAGACAACGAGTCGAGGAGAACATGTTCATCAACTGGTGATCGGGGGGGAAATAATGGTGAAAATGCAAAACGGTAAGAAAACTTGGTCCTAAAGTTAAACCAATACAAAGTAAACTAATGTGACATGTGGAGGTGAACTGGTGACGTCACAGGAGGAAGTGAGGTCACTGTGGGGAAACAATCAGTTGTGTAGAAAACGAGCCTCTTGATGGTTCGAGTGTTGTGTTGATGCGGGGGGGGGGGGGGGGGGGGGGGACTTCTGGTAACTCAGTAACTTCTGACGATTAGTCGGTTTAAAATTAGAAAGAACTGATCCACTTCCTGAAGCTCCTGTAGATCCAGCTGCCAGTGACTCAGACGGGACTTTACACACAAGAGACATGTTGGAATGAAACCATGCGTAACTCAAAACCTTCTTGGAAACACAAACCCAGGATTGTTAATCCCGAGATGTATGTTGATGCCATTTACAAGAATTCTTTGTAAAGCTCTGTGAAACCTGAAGTAGACAAAGGAAGGAGTGATATGGATTGACGGGCCAGTGGAACGTACACATACTCCAGAAGAGATTGTGTTGCAACGGGTTGGACCTGGTTTCAGAGGCCGGTCGAGTTTGTGTGAGCGATGACGAAAGTTGTGTGAAAGCATCGGAGAGTTGTTAGCATCATGTACAACATCACAGGTCACAGCAATTTGGACAGGAAGCAAAACTACACACATCTAACATTGAAAGAGCAAAGACACGGCACATGTAACAGTGTGAAACGAAGAGGAGGCACTCGAGGCCCTTTAACCTGATGAAGATCCTCATTTACTGGAAAGGAAACAATAGAAGAGGAAGAAATGCATCAACACAAAAGCTTTGATCTGAGAACATGAAGGATTAACGAGCTGGACCCGAGCGGCTGTGTGTGAAGTGACAGACTGAGTTATAGAATCGACTGGAACCAGTGTAACTACACGGGGGGGGGGGGGGGCGAGTTGTCCCGCTGCGTAAACTGACAGTATGTCAACTATGTGAATGAGCTTGTTTCCTTCACTTGGACCAATGAGCTGCTTGTTGACAGATGAGGTGATGTGAGGACTAAAGACAGTAGAACGAGTCCAGAGGGGCTGAATGCTGGTTCTGTTCTGGTGGGAATCAAATCCATTTACAGTTTGTGTGGTTGGTGTGTGTTTGTGTTGTTTTCCACAAGTGACGTGTTGTTGTCTTTTTGTCCTCAAGGACCCAGAGACTCGGGACAGGGAGGACCCGGCTTCAGTGAGTTTCATTTGTTTCCATCACTCTCACACATGGGAGGTTTTTCATTCGATCATGTGACCTCAGTCCCTCCTTCACATTTCCACAAATCATCTCCACATCATCTCCACATCATCTCCACATCATCTCCACATCATCTCCAAATCATCTCCAAATCATCTCCACATCATCTCCACAAATCATCTCCACATCATCTCCACATCATCTCCACATCATCTCCACATCATCTCCACATCATCTCCAAATCATCTCCAAATCATCTCCAAATCATCTCCACATCATCTCCACAAATCATCTCCACATCATCTCCAAATCATCTCCAAATCATCTCCAAATCATCTCCAAATCATCTCCACATCATCTCCACATCATATCCACATCATCTCCACATCATCTCCACATCATTTCCACAAATCATCTCCACATCATCTCCACATCATCTCCAAATCATCTCCAAATCATCTCCAAATCATCTCCAAATCATCTCCACATCATCTCCACAAATCATCTCCACATCATCTCCACATCATCTCCACAAATCATCTCCACATCATCTCCAAATCATCTCCACATCATCTCCACAAATCATCTCCACATCATCTCCACATCATCTCCACAAATCATCTCCACATCATCTCCAAATCATCTCCACATCATCTCCACATCACCTCCACATCACCTCCACATCATCTCCACATCATCTCCACATCATCTCCACATCATCTCCACATCATCTCCAAATCATCTCCACATCATCTCCACAAATCACCTCCACATCATCTCCACATCATCTCCACATCATCTCCACATCATCTCCACAAATCATCTCCACATCATCTCCAAATCATCTCCACATCATCTCCACATCATCTCCACATCATCTCCACATCATCTCCAAATCATCTCCACATCATCTCCACAAATCACCTCCACATCATCTCCACATCATCTCCACATCATCTCCACAAATCATCTCCACATCATCTCCACATCATCTCCACAAATCATCTCCACATCATCTCCAAATCATCTCCACATCATCTCCACATCATCTCCACATCATCTCCACATCATCTCCAAATCATCTCCAAATCATCTCCACATCATCTCCACATCACCTCCACATCACCTCCACATCATCTCCACATCATCTCGACAGCTTCTGTTTCACACCAGACACGTAACAGATATGAAATTGGACGAACCTGTTTGAGGCCTTGTTCAGAATCTCCACGTCTCAGGTTCTGTTCATAACAACAGAATGATCATCTGTGAATAGAGGATTTCATCACATTCATAAGATGATAACTTGTCAGATGTTTCAGAGAAGACCCCGAGCTGCGTCTCTAATGTCCACTGTGGTTTTGTGTCCACAGTGCAGGACCAGGAGAACTCTGACAACAACACCATCTTCGTCCAGGGCCTGGGAGACGACTACACCGTGGAGTCCGTGGCCGACTTCTTCAAGCAGATTGGAATCATTAAGGTGAGTTTCTACATGAAGTGTAACGAGCTCAGCTGTGGACTTTATATGTATTAGTTCAATATGAGTGGATTTGACCAAAGTGTAAGACTCACACAAACAACATTTACATAAAGATGATAAATCTCCAAGTCGTGTCTTCAAATTCATGTTGATTTATTCAAAAAGAGACATTTTACAGATTCAAGGATTCAAAGTGAGATCAATCAATATGTGGAGTCTGTGGTTGTTAGTTTTTCCTTGTGTCTGTAAATGTCTGAATCCAGATCTCATGAAGTTCTGAGCTGACGTCTTCTCAATCTGGACCCTGGATGTGATCCTTCTGTCTGAGTCCCTGTCCGTCTCCTCTGTCCGGCAGGTCAACAAGAAGACGGGTCTTCCTATGATCAACCTGTACACCGAGCGAGAGACGGGGAAGCTGAAAGGAGAGGCCACCGTCTCTTTTGACGACCCCCCCTCTGCTAAAGCTGCCATCGACTGGTTTGATGGTTCGTTCTGTGGTTTAGTTCAAATCCACGACTCTGTTAGAGTGATTCATATTTCAGAGTTTCCTGCTGAATATTGGAGATAAACTCAGTTTTTTCATAACTTCTGAGTCATTTCACTGATTTCAGATGAAGCACAGTCTGCGTTTCACTTTGTGTTTCTCACGTCTTCACTTTCCTCTCCAGGTAAAGACTTCAGTGGAAATCCCATCAACGTTTCCTTCGCCACCCGCAGAGCTGACTTCGGAGGCCGGGGGGGGATGAGGGGGGGTCGCGCACGAGGAGGTGAGGTCATCTCTCTGAACTCGTTTTCTGTCTGAACTTTCACAACAATCATCTCGTTCAAAGGTTATTCAAAATCAGATAAGATGAAGAAGCAGCTTCTGTAGATTCAACTTCACAGCATCAGTGTGAAGGACAAACTCCTCTTCATCACCACGAGTTCTGCTGATGGTCTCACTGGTCACACTTCTTCTCGTTGAAGGGCCCATGGGCCATGGAGGATTTGGGGGGGGTCGAGGAGGAGGAGGTTTCCCAGGAGGCAACGGCGGCAACGGTGGAGGTGCTGGAGGAGGAGGAGGAGGAGGAGGAGGAGGAGGAGGAGGACAGCAGAGAGCTGGAGACTGGAAGTGCTCGAACCCGTGAGTCACTGAAATGTTCAACAAATGGAATTAATATTTTAAAACAACAGTTTCTGCCATTATACAAATCAATAATAATATTTATCTTCTTATTTCTATGATTTATTGATGGCTGTCACTTCTCCCCAGTACCTGTGGCAACCTGAACTTCTCGTGGCGAAATGAGTGTAACCAGTGCAAGGCCCCGAAACCAGAGGACGCAGGAGGGGCCCCCCCGCTGGAAAGAGGTCGGACATGTTGATTATGGTCTGTCCTGTTTTCAGCTTCTAGTGCTTCTGTTTCTACGGAGGAAAAATAAAGAAAATCAGCAACTGGAGAAATGTTCATTATGTTTGCTTCAGTCACTGATCACTAGTGGACGTTTGAAAGAGACCGACTCTCTCTCTGCTCCTCTGCCGTCAGGAGGCTTCGGAGGAGAGCGCCGAGGAGGCTTCGATCGGGGGGGCTTCAGGGGCCGAGGCGGCGACCGCGGGGGCTTCAGGGGGGCCCGGGGAGGCGACCGGGGAGGATACGGCCCTGGCAAGATGGACACAAGGTCAGAGTCTGTCCATTAAACACTGGTGAAAGGTCCTCGATGTTTTATCACATGAAAGTTCTAAGTTCTGTTTCCAGATATTTACCAGATTGAGAAATGAATGTGAACCTGAGCTCGGTGACATCATGATGTTTGTCTCTTCCAGGGGGGACCACAGACAGGAGCGACGGGGCCGTCCCTACTGAGTCATCCCTGGAGGACAAAGGACCAGTATGTCCCTGTCCTTTAACACTCCTCTGTTCACTGTGACCCTCAGTGTAGAAATATGTCCCTGTTTGTTGTGTTCTTGTCCCTCGATGTCTTCTCTTCGTCCTCGTCCTCCTCGTTTACAAAAACAAACTCAGCATCAAATCCCATCGATGTCTAATCTGTTTTCAGGATTTAAAACCCGTCCGATGACTCGTGTGGTTTCATGAGCAGAGAAGTCAGAGATCTGTCGTCTCCGTGATTCATAATAACAAGCTGTGGAAATTCAATCTCACAGGTTCTTTGTTCTTCAGACTCTGAAGGTTGCGTCACAGTGAACTTTTCTGATCCAACACTTCCATCGAACTTTGACTCATCAAAAACAAATGTTCCTTCTCAGTGAAGTGTTCAAGAAATTTGATCTAGTTTCATTCATTTAGTTCAAACCATGTTTTTCTTTGGTCGTAACTAAATTCAGACTCAAATCTGAGGATAAAAACTAAACTAAACTGAAAAGATTCAAAATCACAGCAAATAATTAAAAGGTTTTATCATCGTGAGTCGAGTCTTTGATTTAGTTTTTAGTCAAAGTCTCAGTGAGGATTGTTTTCATGTCGGTTTCTCACACCAGTCAACAGATTAACATCTGAACAGTGAATCTGCAGTTTGAGACGTTAGAGCATGAATCCATCACGATCAGTTATTAAAGCTCCAATAGAAAGATGTGAAACTCTCCTCTTCTGTTTTTAACACTGTGTGTTCCTTTGTATTTATTCATTTGTTTGTGTATATATTTATTCATTTTTTACATTACAACAGGTCACATGACTTCCTGGTTTCATTTCTGAGTCCAGATCTCATTGGATATTTCCGATGCTTCTGAATATTCTGAGTTTGTCACGGGAGAAAATGTAAAGAAGTTTGAAATGAGCCTCGTCTCCGTCGTGTTTCACAGGTTTTTGTTGAGACTGAACTTGTGTGTTTTAATATGAAAGTTGTTTTGTATCGTACATGTGTCTGTTTTCAAAGAAAGTGTTGATTAAAGCAAACGATGAATCTCACTCGTGCAGTTCTTCAAGAAATGAACTTCAAGAGAAGAAATCTAGTTACGAATGTTTGGGATGTAAACATCACAACGTAATAAAACATATCACAAAAGACAGTCCAGCTAATAATGAACAACTTAACAAGTAAACTGCAAAAAAATTATCTGATTGTTTTCACTATTTTAGTGAATTTTAAGTCTTAAACATAATTGACTTTGTTCAATTATTTAATATACGTTTTAATTTTAATGTTGATAACGTGTCGGCATCATGTCTGTGATGTAAGATGGAGTTTGTGATATCTCTGTGTTGAAGTTCCTTTTCAAACAGTTATTAAAAACACTAATAAAAGTCCCTTCACTGTTCCCAGTCGTCGCCCTCATCCGTTTCACAACACCAGTAGCTGGGTCCATGTTGCACTTTGTCTTTCTTGATGAAACCCCAGTCTCTTGATCCTGGTTCTGGTTCGTCCCCTCGTGCTTGACGCTCTAGTTGTGAGTCGCTCTGGATGAAAGCGTCAGCTCCATGAAATGTGATGTTTTAGTACAGAACCGATTTTGGGGCCTTTTTGTTGAATATCTCGTTTAATGCAGAATCAAAATGTTTCAGTATTTTTTGCTTATTACGAGACTGTAATTCATTTAAAGAATATTTGTTTTATTTGTTGTGGGGCAGTTTTGAGAGTTTTTGTATCTCTGCTCAGGATTGTGTTACTCATGTGTAGTTTTGAAGTTGTGTTGGCTCGAGCGTACGACCTTGAGCCTCACTCTCTTGACCAGTGGAATGTTCCCAGCGACCTTGTGATGGGGTCGTGAGGTCGCCGGTCGGACCTGAGGCGGTACGCCCGCTGCCGCGCCTCCTCACTGGTCACATGGTTCATCTTCCTGACAGCTTCACTCTGCAGTCGACTCCTTCATCCACTTCTGTGTCTGATCACTGAGGTGAGTGAACTGATCTGATGAAGATCAAGTTCTTCTCAAAGCAACAAATCCAGACCAAGTTGAACTGTGGCACAAAAATGAGCTTTTGATTGTTTTGATATATGAGTCCCTGGACAGGAGGATCTGAGCGAGTGCAGATGAAGGTTGGACGGGGACGTGAGGCCGAGGAGGAGAACATGCTGACCTCCACTCACACTGCAGCCGGCAGCTGGTCCGACCCTCAGGCTGTGACAGGTTGTTGTTTTCAGTCCAGTAGAAGAACAGCAGCAGGTCGGTGAGTGACGGCTCCTCTGGGCGATGGTTTCTGAGCGAGCACATGATTTAATGATTATCACAGATTGTTTGTGTTTCTGCTGCTGTGAGGACTTCAGTTCCTCAGTCCCCTCATCACTATGTACCTCCCTGAGTCATCGTTACCATCAGTAAGGGTTCCTGGACGAACCAGTAGAGCCAGCTTCTCGTCAGGAAGCAGGTGTTCCAGGAAGCATCAGGCCGTCGACCAATAGAAACACAGAGAAAAAAACCCTGTACATTGAGTTCAGGTATTTGCAGCTGAGCGAGAAGCGTAACCTCGATGAGGTAATTGTTCAAAAGAGGAAAAAGTCTCACCTGTCATTCCTCGACTGACTGTAGATCGTTAAGAATCTGCTGGTTTGAAAACCTGATCCACTCGGACCAGCTGGGGTCCCAGAGGTCAAAGGTCACTCCAGAGTTTCACCCTCGTTAAGACGTAATAACAAGTTTTATTTATGAAGCACATTTCCGACACAGACGTGTTTGTAGAGACACAGTGAAAATAAAACGGATTAAAAACTGATGTAAAAGACATTAAAATGAATAAATAGAGATAAAAAGGCAGAAATGTGTGAAATAAACCTTGAACATGTTCGTTCTGGTTTTAAAGAAATGAAACAGACGTCGTGTGTCAGTCCAACAGTTATTGTACAAGGCTGATGACACTGTTCTTTATGAGGTTACATAATTCATGTTTACATAAACAATAGTTTACTTGTTAACAGCAGTAATTATCTCGTCTGTCGTGTGGAATCATTCATTTTAAACACGGCACTTTATGGCTTTGGGTTTTTCTCTCTGCTGCATTTTGTTTTGATTTTTTTGCATTTCTGGTTGAAGTGATGGAATTATGGTTTTCTCTTCTATAAGAGGTCATTTGGTTTGATTTCAGGAAGTGGCAAACGACAGCAGATACAAAGCTGCTGATGAGCTCGGCCCCATCGAGTAAAGTAACATTAATACATAAATCAATAAGACGATGAGTTCACGTTCTTTAACGTCACATGAGTCGAGCTGTTCCTGAAACCATTCATCTCAAACCAGCAGAGAAATGTGTCACCGTGTTTCTCCTGTGACTCGAGTGAAGAATCCTCCGACATGACGCCCTCATCACTTCCTGTTTACATTTCATTCACTGCTGAAAATTAAATAACTTTTATTTGTCCTAAACGTTTCTTTAAGGACGAGGGAGAAACCATCATTTATCATTTCATCGGCTTCGGTCGTCCAGTTTTGCATCTGGAACAATTTTGGGACTAAAAACTTTGCTCTATGATTCCATAGATTATGCTGATTATATTATTATCAATGCATCTACTTGTGTTAATCAAGGATTCCTTTTCTGCACAGAGTGTTCTCTTTCAGTCTGAGCTCGTTTCCCTGAACAGTGAGGAATCCACCGTGATGGAATGTCGACAGGTGAGAGCGTTTGTTGGAGCTGCTTCTGATTTCAGGCCTTAAGGTTTCAACAGTCCAGTGGTTCCCAGCCTCTGGGTCGGGGCCCGCCCGAGGGCCACCAGGAGACTCTGAGGGGTCCTCCTCACAGGAAACAGAAACGTTCTCAAGCACAGATGTTATTTTAAAATATGATCGTGGCTCATTCGACCGCCTCAGGGACATGAATGACGTGAATGGAAAACATTCACGTCACTGGCAAAAAGACATTTATTTAAATTAGATTTAATTGAATCTAATCATTTATTTCATTGTTCCATCCTGGTTCAAGTTGTTAAAGATCTTTAATTGAATATAAGTGCCTCCTGTGAACCTGAGGGTTGTTTAATCACAGAAAGATTCTTCAACTCAACATTAAAAATAAACTAGGACTTTTTTTGAGCTTTTAATTACTCGTCATTGTTAAAGTGTCATATTAATGAAGTGATTAATGTGCTGCTGAACAGAAGCAGCTGATTCGTGGTCAGGTGTGAGGGCGTGTCCCTGGCAGGTAACAAGGCCAGCGGTAGAGCCAGGCATGTTTAGTATTCTCGGGACAAAGAGAGAGAGAGAGAGAGAAATAAGGTTTGTGCAGCAGATCACAGGTTTCCAGCTTCACTCATGGCGCTGTGCAGAGTCCTCTGTGTGGCGGCGCTGCTCGGCCTCCTGACGCCAGGTAAGAACCCGCCGCAGCTTCAGATCCCAGCAGAACTCTCAGGAGGAAGGGAACTCGTTGGAACAAGTAGCTCGTCCATGAAAAACCACCAGAGTGTGTGTAGAGAAAGGTTTAAAACCATTAAACCCAGCAGCTCAGTGGCTTTACAGCTGCAGGACGACCGGATCAGTTGAACTTAAAAATCTGCTTTTTAAAGAAGATTCATCATTTATGAATTTTATTTTGTTTTTTAAACTGGTTCAAGTTGTTTTAAGATCTTTAATTGAATATTAGTGCCTCCTGTGAAACTGAGGGATGTTTTTCTTAGAATATTGTTTAAAGTAAAATATTGTAACAATAATCGACTGTTTCACTCAGTTTAATTATTATCTCACATGAATTAAGAGACAATTTAAGATATGGACGTTGATCAACAGACAGAAGCCGAGTGAGGAACGTTTGATCTTATTTACATGAAACATTGACAGACTGACGTTGAGTAGATAAATCAAAATGTGACACTAAAATAACAACTAAAATAATTATATCTAATTAAAACCATATTTTTTCCTTTTAAACTGATTCTGAGGGAGTTTGAGATTAATGAGGTTTTATTATTGAATGTGTGAGACGTCGTGTTTCAGAACAGAATCGACAGGACGACAGGAAGTGAGTCACATTCAAAGGTTTGATAAAAACACGTGAAGCACAAACCTCGTTCTTTTCTCCCTCGGTTTTCTGAAGTTCTGTGATTTCAGTCGTTTCACTTTGACGTGAAAGAGGACGACAGCATCGTCAACCTGAGAACCCCCCCCCCCCCCCCCCCCCCCCCCGTCTGTGTGTGTCTGTACAAATAACTCAACACATCAACACAAGGACAGATTTACAACAGATGTGGCGAGAATATCATTTGGGAGTTTATCTCCACATCATTAACTTTTGGAGCCGATAGGTCAAAGGTCAGGTCGTCAAATATATTGATCCACGATAAAGTCACAATCAGAATAAATAACAGAGAGAAAAAATAAAGTTGAGGTTGATCAGAAAGTTATTCTCCATCATATGATCAGTAAAATCCGGAAGTGAAACCATGCAGGGCTAAAAGATCTGAACCTATAGATAAACAACATTAGTGACGGAGAGAAACTGAATAATGAACTAACTCCTCAAACCATCAGAGATGTGATCTGCACGGGAGCGTTGTTATGATTTGGTTTCACAATATAAAGAAGTTAGGAATGACTGAATAAATAAATAGCTGTTGTAGCTTCAACAGATAATAATCTTGTCTCAGATAAGTGTTTTACACTGAGTGAGCGACAGCTGTGAGTCATAACACACAACAGCAGCAGCCACAGAACCAGTCAAACCAGTCTGAGAGGACAGGGAGACGTGTGTGATGAACCTGTCAGAGGACGAGGACGGACAGACACGGGAACTTTAAACCCTCAAGTGTCGTCGATGTTTACGAGAGATTCACTGAAACATGACTCATGACTTTATAGAAACATAGAAATGAAAGTGATGACTCATTGTTGAATTGATCACATCCGATTTGTTCTTGTTTTTCAGAGTCACACTCACAACTCGCTGGTAAGTTTCTGTGAATATGTTGTTGTTGTTGACTGGGTCATAATAATGATGATTATTATAATTTTGATTGTAAGACACTTAAAAGAAGATTTAAATAAATAACACTGTCACACATGTGGTCGTTCTGAAGAGGTGAGTTCAAGGTCTCGACCTCGGAGATGATTAGGATGTCAGAAGCAGATCATCTTCCTCATGTGTGTGTTTGTTGTGTCTCTGTGCAGATTGTGGTCAACCTGCTCTGAACACCAGGATCGTGGGGGGGGAGGTGGCCCCTGAGGGCAGCTGGCCCTGGCAGGTCAGTCTACACAGGTCTGGAGGTCACTTCTGTGGAGGATCGCTCATTAACAACGAATGGGTGGTGTCAGCTGCTCACTGCTTCTCCAGGTGAGAAGAGACACATACGCACTGAACTAAATGTGTAATTGATAGTGTCTGTTTCCCCCCCCCCCCCCCGTTGGCCAAATGTGGCAGAGGAGCTTGGTGGATTAATGGTTCATTTATTTAATGTACTTTTGTTGTATAGATTTTTCTCAATTAAAGAATGGGATCAGTGGGCGCTGTGGTGTGGCTGTTGTTGGGAGATCGACCCAGCGTCTCCAGCACCGTGGATCCAGAGAAGATCTTAAAATAAACCAGAGCTTCAAATTTCTCGTCTTATCATCGCAGCTCCAGCACAAACAACCTGGTCGTGTACCTGGGACGTCAGAGACAAGAAGGGTCCAACCCCAACGAGGTGTCCCGCACCGTGTCAAGGGTCATCAACCATCCCAGCTACAACTCACCGCCCAAAGACAACGACATCTCCCTCCTGAAGCTCTCCTCACCCGTCACCTTCACCAACTACATCCGGCCCGTCTGCCTCGCCGCCCCCGACAGCGTCTTCCACAGCGGGACCGACTCCTGGGTCACCGGCTGGGGCACGATCGGGTCAGGAGGTAGAGAGAGAGGGATGAGGGAGGAGGGAGGAGGGATGAGGGATGAGGGATGAGGGATGATGGATGAGGGAGGAGGGAGGAGGGATGATGAGAGATGGATGGATGATGGAAGATGGAAGATGGATGATGGATGAGGGATGATAGATGATGGATGATGGATGATGGAAGATGGAAGATGGATGGATGATGGATGATTGATGATGGATGATGGATGATGGATGGATGATGGAAGATGGAAGATGGAAGATGGATGGATGATGGATGATGGATGATGGAAGATGGATGGATGATGGAAGATGGAAGATGGATGGATGATGGATGATGGATGATGGAAGATGGATGGATGATGGATGATGGATGATGGATGATTGATGATGGATGATGGATGATGGATGATGGAAGATGGATGGATGATGGAAGATGGATGGATGATGGATGATTGATGATGGATGATGGATGATGGATGGTTGATAGATGGATGATGGATGATGGATGATGGAAGATGGATGATGGAAGATGGATGGATGATGGAAGATGGAAGATGGATGATGGATGGTTGATGATGGATGATAGATGATGGAAGATGGATGGATGATGGAAGATGGATGGATGATGGAAGATGGAAGATGGAAGATGGATGGATGATGGATGATGGATGGTTGATGATGGATGATGGATGATGGATGATGGATGGTTGATAGATGGATGACACATGACAAACCGAACCTGAATTGATATTTGTTCTCTTGACGTGTCAGGAGTTTAAAACGTGTTTCTCTGAACTGGTTCTGTCCAGTTCCTCTTCCTTCCCCTCAGAACCTGATGGAGGTGGAGGTTCCGGTGGTGGGCAACAGACAGTGTGGCTGTGACTACGGCGTGGATACAATCACAGACAACATGATCTGTGCCGGGTTACGAGCCGGAGGGAAGGACTCGTGTCAGGTGATCATCTCACCGCCTGCTTGTGTCTTTACTTCCTGTGAGGAGGTTCCTGTCTCCTGACGCTTCCTGTCTCCTGACACTTCCTGTCTCCTGACGCTTCCTGTCTCCTGACGCTTCCTGTCTCCTGACGCTTCCTGTCCCCACAGGGAGACTCCGGCGGCCCGATGGTGAGCAAGCAGAATAGCCGCTGGATCCTGGAGGGCGTGGTGAGTTTTGGACAAGGCTGTGCGTTGCCTAAATTCCCAGGAGTCTACACCCGAGTGTCCCGCTATCAGGCATGGATCAACAGCACCATCACCACCAACCAGCCGGGCTACGTCACCTTCTCCTCCAATGGGACTGACAGCGACCTGAGCGTCACCTGTACAGGTCTCCCAGCGCCTCCCACCATCGAGGTCCTGCCTACCATCGATGTCCTGCCTCCCATTGAGGTCCTGCCTCCCATCGAGGTCCTGCCTGACACCACCACCACCACCACCATCCAGCCTCTCACCACCACCACCACCACCACCCCCCCCCACGACCACAGCCCAACGTGAGTCTCTGTATCAACTGGTTTTTAACCTTTAAATGAGACTCGTTCACTGGTTCTATTTAAACGAGGTCAACTGGCTGAACTGTCTTCTCTCTCCAGCTGTGGTCTGCGGCCGAGCCCCCTTGAACACTCGGATCCCGGGGGGGAGCTCTGTGGTGACGGCCGGCGTGTGGCCGTGGATGGTGAGTCTGCAGAAGAATGGAGGTCACGTGTGTGGCGGGACACTGGTGGCCGTGGACGCTGTGCTGAGTCAGGCCAGCTGTTTCTCCAGGTAAGACACCAGGAGAGAACAACACGGGTCTGTTGAGCTTCATGTCTGGACAGTGAGAGAGGGGGGGGGGTCTATGGGATGGAAGTTCTCCTCAGGCCTCATGTGGTTCCCTCTCCCTCCCACAGGTCACCCTCAGCCTCTGAGTGGACCGTGGTCCTGGGTCGTCTGAAACAAAATGGATCGAATCCCTTTGAGGTGAAGCTGAGCGTGAGGAACATCACCCTGAGCAACCTGACCGGCTCCAACGTGGCGGTTCTGCATCTGGAGTCCCGACCGGCGCTGAGCGACCACATCCAGCCCCTCTGCCTGGACCCGGGGCGGAGCTTCAGTGAGGGCTCCACATGCTGGGCCTCCGGCTGGAGCTCTGGACGAGGAGGAGGTGAGTTCCTCTCATGCTTTGACCTCTGACCTCATGATGTGTGAGTCTCATGTTCTCATTCTTCCACTTCAGAGGAACAAGTTCTGCAGGAGGTCCAGACGTCGGTGTCTGACTGTGGCAACGCGTCCAGCACCGACAGCTTCTGTACAGGAAGTCTGACACTGGAGCAGGTTAATAATGAGATTATTGTTATTATTGTGATGTTATTCATGTGGGTGTCGACCATCAGCTGACGATGTCCTGGCTTAGCTTCGGTTTTTCTTTACATCTGATGGATCTTTCATGGTTAAAATCCAAGCAGCTGGTTGGATGTGATTTCTCTGCTGTTTGCTCAGGGCACCTCGGGGGGGCCACTGATGTGTAAGCAGGACGGCTCCTGGTTCCAGGCGTCTGTGTTATCAGCTGACAGCTCCAACACAACAACACGAGCCGACCCTGTGACCGTCTTCACCAAACTGAACAAGTACCAGACGTTCCTCTCTGAGAACTTGGGGAAGTTGTTGTCTCCGGCCTCCAGCAGCACCAACACCACAGCAGCCAACACCACCTCCCCCCCGACCACCGGCAGCGGGGCCACCCCTCACTTCCTCCTCCACCTCGTCCTCCTCTCACCGGGTCTCCTGCTCTTCTTGTAGAAACCTCCATCTTGATCTGTGACCAGTGAGGAAGTGACTGACACATGAGTGTAATGAAGGAACTGGGACTCGAGTCCGAGGAGCAGCTTGTGTTCGACTCGTTTCCTTTGATCTCGCCGCAGACTCAACAAATGGAAACTCTAAAGGAGACATATTCTGTTCATCTCCAGGTTTATCATAATAATCAGTGTCATTACTGTCAAATGTGTCCGTGCTCTACTGTTCAGAAAGCATCACTTCCCTCAGCTCCTCTGTTCGGGGGGGGGGGGGGGGGGGGGGGGTTGTGATATGTTTCCTTTAATGTTTGAATGTCGTATATGAGATGTGTTGAGATGTGTTGAGATGGAGAGTTAAGCTACACTAAACATGATACTGTAAAGCCTCTCGCTCCAGAATGTCATTCTTCACCTGTACCTTTTTTATCAGTAAAAAATTAAGTCATATAATCTTTTGTGTCAAATTCTGAATCCTGAAGAGGATTGATTCTTTTTTTAAATACTGTGTGAATCAGTGATTCATTACAAACAATGCATCAAGCTGAGCTCACATGCAGAGCGGTGGTTATGATGACGCTGCAGATGGAGTTCAACTCATCATCTGAGGGTCTTGAACTGAGGAAAAGAAAACTGTCGCCAGTCCACGACCTCACGACCTCACGACCTCCAGCAGGGGAACGTCTCACTGGACACTGACGCACAACTTGAAGTCAAAGCTTGAAATAAAACTGCAGTGAATCTGAATCACTGACTGCACTCGTGTTTGTTTACATGAAATCCACTGATCAGATTTCCACGGAGCTCGGAGGCAGAATGAGAAACGTGGATTTGGACCAAGTCTCTGAAAACCTCTGTTTATTTCTTAAAATAAAAGTTCACGCTTTAAAAATCTTTTGGATGTTTACATGTGATTTTATGTCTTAACGTTCAAAAGTCTTAACCAGCTTTAAGTAACTGAACTGAGGTCAGTCGACAGCACTGCTCCCCCCACACATCTGAAAACATCTGAGAACAAAGTAAACTGACAAATCCATTTTTAACTCTTCAGAATTTAATACAACTTTTGAAAAATAAAAATATAAATGTATAAAATCACAGCAACAAGCAACTTCAGTCTCTTTTACAACATTCTCGAACATTAAAGTCTGACGATACAAATTCCACAAAAAGAACATTAAAAAAATAGAATATAAAAATCGTCGTCTTCAGACGAAGCAGATCAGAGACTCTGAGAAATAAAAGCCTCAAACAATAAAAACCATATTAATGTTGAAGTGAATGAATGAGTCCCTGAATTTACTGTGAACAGAGACGGCGCCTCCAGGTGGAGGAAAGCAGAACTTCTGGGATCAGACACATGACGATTCTGAAACAAAGAAGAAACTGTTTCAATGTTTACTCATATTTATTTATTATTTGAGGTGTTAATTGTACGCATCAGTTAATTTAATGTTATGCTGCATATTATCCAGATAAATCCTCAATTCATCATCATTCCTTCAACCTCCTGTGAACTCAACAGAAGTGAAGTGTCTCATGGATCCATGTGGGTTAGGGTTAGATCCGTGACCCAGTTCACTTCAAACCTCCTGAACCAGCTAACTAATTCAGGATGTTTACACATTTATAGTGTTTTAATGACCATCCTGGAGAAATCTGGAACCAATCTGATTGTTTGTTAGGAAACTGACAATGACCGAGATTAAATGAAGGATAATGTCAGTGCCTGTGCTCAGTGTCTGTGCTCAGTGGCTGTGCTCAGTGGCTGTGCTCAGTGTCTGTGCTCAGTGTCTGTGCTCAGTGTCCACGTGAGGATCAGCTGTCAATCAGGGAGAGTGGACTGAGGTGTGAAGGAGCAGCTTCTCAGAGCTCACACATCAGGATGGAGGAAGTAAGTGAATCTGTTCTATGGTTTAAGTTATTTTGGTGGAATTCTCGGGTAAATTTACGATTTCTGTAAAATAAATATAACTTTTCTTCAGCACAGACTCCGGCCTGTCGACCTACTGAAGGTCCTGTTGCTGACTCAGGCCTAAGTTTACCTCCATCCTCTTCTTCTACTTGATCCGGATCTCGAAGCAAAGGCAGTTGCAGGACTCGCACTCGGGAGGCTGACAGGTGCAGGCACAGTCCCACTTGGCACACTGGGAAAACATGTCCGACACTGGAATGTTAATGTCTCTAAACTTTCTGTAAATAGTTTTTCCACCACAAGTCACAGATGCTCCTGATTAGACATGACCACACCTGTCTCGTGTGATTGGATATAAACGAAATAAAACAAGAACTTTGTGGCAAATCTGAACCACAAATGTGTCTCTTGAGATGATCTTTGGTCTTGTTGACGAGCTCCCGTTCTGGTGTCAGTCTCTGGTTCCTAAACGAACGGGTCGGTGCAGATGAGAAGAGGGTGTGTCGGTTACTTACAGTCGGAGCAGGACACGAGTCGGTCAGACATGAACGCACAGTTGGCAGGCGACAGTTGCACATTTCAGCCAGTCTGAAGCAGCGTTCACAAACAGAGATGTTGGGACAGCAGTCCCTGCAGTCTGAGGAACACCGGTCCTGAGAGAGAAGACATTAGGGGACACCTTCAAACAGAGGGACAGAAACCTGACACCACAGGAAGTCGCCTGTTTCTGGTTAATAAGGAAGTTTAGTTATTGAAGTTTAGATGATTTGTTTGTTTTGAACTTTGTCCATTTGGAGACCACGAGACCATTCTTACTAACTCACTTACTTTAAGCTGCTCTGATAATAAAAACATAGTTCAGAATTGGCATGTCGCTACTTGGAGAAGACGTGGACGTCCTGTTGTGTCTCAGCCTCCGTGAGACGGATCAGAACGGTCACGAGCACAAACCTTGAGACAGAATCGGATCCACAGCCCGATGCACAGAACAGCCATGTAAACACCCAGAGTGATCATCAGAACAGCCGGCAGCGGGATGGAGAGCTCCCAGATGTTCAGCACCTGAGGAACACGACCAGCAGCATCACGTGAACCAGTGAATCTGACAGAGAAGATATTACATCTGATCAAATATCCAACAATCCATTCTCACAGGCATCGTGTCTTCTGGAGGAGGAATCTTCAACAGGGATCACATCTGAAATGAAAACAGACCTGGTTTCTACTTCAACGCTCCAAAAACATCTTCACAGATAAACAGAAAGAGTTCCTGTCTGATCAGGTTATCTCAGAGAATCTCATTCACCACAAGGGGGAACATGCTTCTCTGGAGAAGCCGGAGACAGACTCAGGATCTGTGCTCTAGAGGGAACACGCTTCTCTGGAGGAGCCGGAGACAGACTCAGGATCTGTGCTCCAGAGGGAACACGCTTCTCTGGAGAAGCCGGAGACAGACTCAGGATCTGTGCTCCAGAGGAAACACGCTTCTCTGGAGGAGCCGGAGACAGACTCAGGATCTGTGCTCCAGAGGAAACACGCTTCTCTGGAGGAGCCGGAGACAGACTCAGGATCTGTGCTCCAGAGGGAACACGCTTCTCTGGAGGAGCCGGAGACAGACCCAGGATCTGTGCTCCAGAGGGAACACGTTTCTCTGGAGGAGCCGGAGACAGACTCAGGATCTGTGCTCTAGAGGGAACACGCTTCTCTGGAGGAGCCGGAGACAGACTCAGGATCTGTGCTCTAGAGGGAACACGCTTCTCTGGAGGAGCCAGAGACAGACTCAGGATCTGTGCTCCAGAGGGAACACGCTTCTCTGGAGGAGCCAGAGACAGACTCAGGATCTGTGCTCTAGAGGGAACACGCTTCTCTGGAGGATCACAAGTTATCAGCGGGAAATAAAGGAATAATAAATATAACGGGTGCTAACGACAGATGCTAACAGCAGCTAGCTAACAGATCCGCCACAGTTCTCCCGCTGGCCGCGTCTCACCGCTCGGGTCGCTCCGGTCTCTTCATCTCAGCTCGCGGGGGTTGTCGGTAAATTTAACGTGACGTCACATTCTTAGGGTTTTATTGCTTAAAGTATTAAAAAGCTTTGATGTTGCCGCCTGCTAGCAAAACAGCACTTAGCTTTAGCTTAGGCGGCGGCTGCGTTACCATGGAGCCCGACGGGTCACCGCGAGGGACAAAGGAGCGGCTAGGCGAAAGC
Organism: Pleuronectes platessa; assembly: GCF_947347685.1. Classification (NCBI taxonomy): domain Eukaryota; kingdom Metazoa; phylum Chordata; class Actinopteri; order Pleuronectiformes; family Pleuronectidae; genus Pleuronectes; species Pleuronectes platessa. The sequence goes on from NC_070641.1 coordinate 24,312,737, forward strand.
AAAATAAAAAACCTGAGATGACGAAAATATATATAAAGCAGAATCCTCCACCAGAGCACGTGCTCATATTTCTACATCCTTTCCTCTCTCATTCATATAAAGGTCCCTGACACGTTTTATTTGTTTAGTCCATATTCACAAATCGGTTTGTCTCATAGATCAAAGAGCAACACGACCAAACACACTCAACCCCGGTTTCATTAAGACACCGGGACTTTGACCCCTGAAATAGAATCCGTTAATCCAGGGGAATTCTATCAAATGTAATTAAATTCCCTTCGGACAGTCCCGTGACCTTGACCTTTGACCCACTGCACCTAAATCTAGTCAGCTCAGTGCAGGTGAACGTTTGGGATCAGAAGAACTTCCCTGGAGCGGATGTTAGAGGAGAAGGTTGTGTGTGGTCCTGAGTCTCGGTTTCTAACGACAGGTGGAGTTTTCACATTCTACTTCAGAGAGTTCAGTTCTCTGCTGATGCTCAATTATCTCAATTCCACTGAACTACTTGTACAAGAAAGTTCATCAAGTTAATCTGTATTCATTCAATTAAACACATGAAATCTGGTAGTCATTTATTTGTGATGACATAAGTATGTTTTTCCTTTCTACCTCATTTGAAGGTTTGTCACCGCATGGTTCGAGCAAAGGAAACTAACTGAACAGCTGATTCTGATAAATAGATAAAAACATTAAGAAGACACATTAAGTGTGTGAGCAGTGTGGTTCAGCCCAAATCACCTGCCATGCGAGTTGTTGCATCATTAATTAACACTAGACTTCTTGAATTTGTCTTTGGTCCAGAGATCATGTTTATAATAAAATAACACACGTGCATGGAAGGAAATGCATGAACTTTATTGAGCCAAATGTGGATTTTGCAAAACACTCCATCCCTCGTCAGTCATAGGAGCACAGTGTGACCTGGCCATGGCTTTAATTTAACTGCATTACTACGTACTGTTATTTATACATTATTGCAATAGAGGAAATCAAAGGTTCAAGTGTGAATAACCACAGGTTTGATGAGTTTTGTTTTTGGATGAGAAAGCTGGTCATCCACCAGAGCAGGACTTTATTTACTAGTTAATTCAAAATTACTTATTTCAACCAACTCAACTGGTGTTTCCAAAGAAACCAGCATCAACTTGTTCCCACTCCAGAGGGTTCATGTGATCATAGTGAACCGACTCAGCCGTCCACACAGGACTCACTCGGACCTTAATATGACCAGAGAACATCCACTTAGTTTTAAACTTGCATTAGCAGGAAAATAATTGAACAAATAATTTAATTAAACATTTAAGATGCCGGAGACAGTCAGCTCTCTAGCCTGAGAGCAGGCAGCTAGACATGTAAACAGCAATGAGTTGTTAAGGTAAAAACAAGACTGAAAAACCATGCAGACAAACCCCGACCCCTCCCCCCCGCTGCAGGCTTCTCAATTACCCACATCAGTTGGAACAGATGTGACCTCCCCCCCCCCCGTCCCCCATGACACAACTCCAACACATGGAGACTCATTGTTTTATTGAAACACCTTGAATACAAAACAAAAAGTTACATGAAGTGTCTTTACTGCGACACAAGACCTAAAAATAAAAAATAAAGGAATAAACAAGGGGGAGGAGGAAGTGGGCGGGGTCATCACCACTCATCCCTGATGTTGTGTGGAGCTGCAGTGGCGTGTCTTTGTGAGAGCGAGCCTGCCCCCTGGTGTTGTAGGGGTCGGTGTTACAGAGTCCCATATTTGTCAAGAGGTAAATCTTGTGTTAGCTAGTAGGAGCTGGTGGGACTACGAGGGGGGGGCCAACAGCAGCACATAGGAGGAAGGGGGGAGGGGGGTTAATGGCCACCCTGGAGAGTCGGGGAGAGGGCCGATCGGCAGCTTCTAGAAGCCGTGGACTTTGAGCTGCTCATCCTTGGCCAGGTGAACCTGCAAAGACAGAACAAAGGCTGATCAGTGAAATGACCCTTGACCCACTTCACATGTTCCAAACAAAGCATGAAAACAACTCGTCGCACTCTCGACTTACATCAGTGAGGAACTTGCAGATATCCTTGCGCTGGTCACCCTGCAGCTGGATCACTTCACCATACTCTGGGTGCTCGATCACTGTCCCGTTGCAGGCAAACTTCTGTTTAGGAACAAAACAACAAACCTGTGAGTCAGACAGGCCATGCCCTGGTCTTCAAGACCAACGTGAGAGAGAAGCATTGAAACAGAAGAACCCACCTTCTTGAAGGCCTTGACTAGCTTCTTCTTGTCATACTGGGAGGAGATGCCCTGGACAGTGGTGAGGGTCTTCCTGCCGTTCCGCTGTTGGATTCTTATGTGGATGTAGTCCTCAGTCCCAGCTGGGTGTTGGTCATCACCCTTATCAGCAAAGGGGTCTGGAGGGGGGGGGGGGGGTAGAAGAACAGCTCGTTAGTGACACTGGATAAACACAATACATGGAACGATTCTACACAGTTTGATCGTCAAACCATTATATGTCCATATTTTTTTATAATAACGAGATATTTTATATATTTTCAGTTTTTTTTCGACGTCAATCGAAGTGAAAATCCAGATCCCCTGTGCGGTGTCATGTTTCAGATGAGAACTGCGCAGAGCCCATGCTACAGATTCAGCTCCCCAGCTTACTGCGGCCCGGAGGCCACAGCTTAGCGGCGGCTTCCGGTCAGTAAACACGACCGCTCGGGAGGACCGGGCCCGTCGTGACGTAGAAGCCTTCGTTTTAACATGGATGATAAATATCTCCACTCTGACGCGAGTCGATCAAATCATAGGTATAACGGATTTATTAGCAGAAACACGATTTTCAGCATCGATGCTAGCGCGTCAGAAGAATAGGCTAACGCGTTAGCGGTGACATGCAGGCCTAATGGCGGCCGTTCGAACAGCAAGCAGGCTGGGGACGAACACAGAAACTGGACCCGTCCCACCGGTCCGCTGCAGGTCGACGGTTCTGTGGACCTGGTCACTCGGACGGACACGAGCTGTGACGATGACCGAAATCAGAGATATAAAGCTCCAGGTGACGCTGGACGTTAGCCCCGTTAGCTCGTTAGCTCGTTAGCTCGTTAGCTCGTACCCCTCCCCCACCCGGTGTCCTCGCCCCGGAGAAAAGCCACTCACCATAAGTTTGGAGGTTCTGGATAGAGGACATACGATAAGATTGGATTTCCTTTTCGGATGATAACTTGTTGACGGTCGGTGAGTCGGCGGTCTGTGCCTGGAGCTGTTACTGGTCTGGGATCAGTCGGTGGATCAACACTCGCTTCGTCACAGCTTCTCACAAAATGGAGCCTGAAGTCGTCCAGCGGCTGGAAAACAAGCCTTTATGCCCCGCCCCGAGCCTGACGTCACCGCGTCGCCACGTCTCCAACCAGCCACGCCCCAACAGGGCCCACTTTACTGGAATGTTGACGTCACCATTTGAGAACATGGTCAATAGGAAAAAAACAAATCTTACGTTTAAGTATAATTATCTTTTTAATAGTTAAATTTACACTTACTTCAAAGTTAATAGTTATTAGAAGCAGAAGTGTTTTATATATATTTGGACTGATCGATGAATACAGATGTACATATGTATAGATACGTATAGATAGGTGTATAGATATGTGTAAAGACAGAGAGATGTAGGTGGACTCGTACATAAGAGGCAGTAATCAAGAGTAACAGTTCTAACTAAAGTGCTCTCAAATACAAAACACATTTAACATAAATAGGTAAGCGACGTATTAAATTATTTGGAGCATATTTTTCATATTTTGTAGAAAAATAAATAGATTAGAAATTCTATGGAGTGTAAGTTATTTAAAAACCCTACACTTCATGGAGAAAGTTAAAACTGTACTTTGCTCATACTGCCTTATATATGAACATACTTCTTAGGCTGAGACATATTTGTGCTGTTTATCATGTAATAATATTTTACCCCTACTTTTTATAACCCATTTCTTCAGCTCCACGCAGCATCTACTGCCGTCCTGGTGAGGGACCCTCACATCACTCATTCCCTGTTAATAAGGTTGATGTAAATCTAGCTGAGGGTTGAGAACTGGATCTCCCACCTTGTTCAGCCCTATGAAACAGTGTGATATGTGAATATGGGCTATACAAAAATGTTTTTATTGAGATAAGTAACAAACTGCTGAATTAGAAAACAGGCCCATGTATAGAACAAGCTTTTACATTAAAGAGTTTTTACTGCAGAGGGTCAGTTTACTTTTCAAATAAAAAAAAAATAGATCAAATCATCAGTGTGACGCGCATGTTAAACTTTTATCAACTGCATGTATTAAACAGTTAAACACCTACAATTATCTGAGGAATAAAAAAACAGGCCATAAAAAATACCAAATAATTCTTTATTGAAGGTCTCATTTTTGGATCACATGGGAAATAAACATGTCATGGTACAGAGCATGAGACTGTAGCAACCGCACCACTGGTAGTCACAGGAGCTTTCTGGAGAATACTGGATACATCCAAGCACTCAGCAGAGCAACACGCCACCTTAACAGCTAACCAGCAATATTCAACTGCTACACAACTGCGCCTAGTGCACAAAAACACATACAGGCAGGATTAGGATCAGAAATTAAAAAGAAAAGATGAACAAACAGTGTCTAAGAGTGCAGCAAATTATATCCTTTAAAATAAAAAGACTCAACGACAAGAGTTTTACCTTAAAATCGGACATGACACATTCTACACATCGATGACCTTTACCCACACTTGAAAGTTGCACTCAACTTACTGAACTTCACATGTGATTATATTTAACTTGAGTTAGAATAAACAACTGTCCTGTCTACATGGACAACAACCTGAGCGGCAGCAACCAAAGGAAGGAAGCATCCGTGTTGTTTACTGCGGGATTACTTCAATTTAACTCGTGTGTGTGTGAAATGAAGTAAGGGAAACTAAAGGCTTTTCCTCACATATATTATGATTAGGGACTTTGTATCCCTTTTTGATTCCAGACTGAAAATGGAAATTTAGGAGCAAATGTTTTAAGTGAGGCTCTGATGTTTATGTCTCATTATGTTGACGCCTGTATCACAGAGTGAGATTACAGAGAAGCTAGCATAAAACAGCAGGTCCCCCCCGTTGAACATTTTTACAAAATGAACGTTTGCAATGAAGAACTCAAAAGCAAGCGAGACTCTGCAGAACTCACTCCATGATACAGGATGCAGAGAGGACGCTTCGCAGTATCTAGTGAACCATCTGAAAGTGATGTCTGAACACGACCCCCACCCCTTTTTAATAAATGATTAAACTTTATGAAAATAAGAAAAAAATCACAGCACATCGATGACATGGAAAAAAAAGAAGCTGTACTGAAGCTAAATAAATGAGAACAAAGCACGGATAACACAGTAATAACCTTTAACAGCCGTACACGTCGCTCGTGTGGGATCCTGTCTAAGAAGTTCTGATGTCATCACCTGAAACTGCCAAAAAAAGGAAACGTTAGACAAAGTGTTTCATGAGACAATAACTTTTACAAACCTCGAGTTTTAAGCCGGAACAACAAACGTCTTTGTTAAAAACCTGATCATTTGTGCACAGTTTATGAGACGATGTTTATTTTGCTGAACTTCAAAAGGATGTCACATGTTTGATTCCTCAAATCTACGCGTTTCTGGTACAAGCATGAAGCTATTGAGGGAACAGTCGTGAATGTGGGTGTGTTACCAGCAGCCAATTGCTCTGAATGTGCATCATGCCCCTCGGTGACAGAGTCCAGTGACCAGCAGCTCAACATGGAGCGCCATCACAACAACCTACTCTCTGCTGTCGAGGACGTCTCACCACCGCCTTCGCCTATGGATTTAAACAACCAACTGGACAGAGCGCCGATAACTCAGTCAATTTATAATCAGGGTGGGGGGGGTTAACATTTTCAGAAAGCATTCTGATGAGGTCATTGAGTAAATACCCTTAAGGGCAAATTGAGACAGTTTCAAAACAGTTGAAATGTTTTTACAGGAAGAGAAAAGACTTCCATCGGATCGACAAGATTGAAAAGCAAACACGAGAATAGGTGAAATTATACAAAATGGGGATGAACCGAGTCTGGACTCCTCAAGCACCACTACCCCAACACACCCTCCTCCTACAGGACAGCTGAGGCCTGAGGGGCAGATAGAGCAGTGGTACCTCAGCACTAAACCAACATTCAAGGTTTGTTTTACCTGTTCTTTAAAGTTAAGATAAGTTGTATTTAATTTGGTCTTGAAATTACACCAGACACCTGCTGAATTATCTGCGGAGAAGGAGGGTTAGGGAAATGAAAATGGAATATGAAATGTCTCAGTGCTTTGATATCGAACTCACCTACTGCTGATCTGCAGAGCTCTACGGGGTTTCACCTCCATTTTCTGGTGCGGCCTTGGGCGGGCTTTTAGACCTGGACCTAGACTTGGACTTGGACTCTCTTTTGGAGGCAGGGGTATGGCTTCTGGACCTGGACTTAGACTTGGATTTTGATCTGGAGCGAGAGTGGGACTTGGCCTTGGCGGTCTTGGCCCTGGGAGAGTGGGACTTGGATCTGGAGTAGGAGTGGGATCTGCTGGACCTGGACCTGCTGCGGGAACGAGAGCGGCTCCTGCTGCGGGACCTGCTGCGTCTCTTGTGTCTCGGGCTGCGGGAAGAGCTGAATACATTCAGTGGGTTGTGTTAACATCGGTAAAGTGAAAACAGCTGGAACAGAATTGAGAGAGACTGGGACCTGGAGGGAGTCACAGACAACCCAACAGATATCACAGTTTCACTTTGGTCACAGATAATAAACGATAAATCAAAAGATCAGATGTCATGGGATTATCCTGATCTACTGCAAAAAATAAAATACACCTCAGATTTGTTGAGCTAAAACTAAACTCACAACTTCTAACTAAGCTTTCAGGAACGTGACTTGCATCCATTAAATTGTTCGTACTACGTTTAATATTTAATTACTTTCACTGGTTTCTCATGTGGTTTCAAATATTGTTAGGCAATAAGTAACGTTTTTAAGAATACTGCTATATATAAATTAAAAACAAATAGAGATTATAATGATTGTAAGAAAACTATTAGAATAAGTTACTACTCTGGTCATTTGACTCGTGGGACCATCTGAGCACATGTGATGATGGTCAATACTGGATCCTCACTTTCTCCTGGTGGATCCAGGAGTTCTGTTATTTACGGAGAAACCCCTCGATGTGTTTATATTCATTTTATATTTGTCTCGGCCGAGTTGTGTAGTGAATTCCACCCGTTTGAAAGCAACACAGCACTTTCCCCGTCTCAACGTGTTTTGGTCGAGGACAAAGCGAAAGCCTGATTTTACCGCGTCGCACTCATTCAACTGGTTCTTACCTTCTGCTTCGGCGGCCATAGCCTCCGCTCCTCCGGGGCGCTCCTCCTCGCCGTCCTCCTCCTCCTCCGCCTCCTCCACCTCCGTCGCGACCTCCACCTCCATCGCGACCACCGCCGCCTCCACCTCCTCCGTTGTGAGAGTCCGGGGGTCTGCCGTACCGGGCCATCTGGACCCGGAGCTCCCGTCCGTCCAGGAGCGCGCCGTCCATGGCGTCCATCGCGTCTTCAGCGTCGCGTTTGTCGTGAAAACGCACGAAGGCGAAGCCGCGGCTCTCCTTCGTGTATCGGTCCCGCGGGATGTAGACGTCTCCGACCCGGCCGTACTTCTCGAACACCCGTCGCAGGGTTTCTGGGGAGGTCCGGTACGTCAGGTTGTCCACTTTGAGCGAAGTCATGCCGTCGACGTCCGGCGGAGGCCTTCCGTAACTCATGGCGAGGAGCCCGCGAGGCCTGGTCGCCTTCGAACGAGCAGCGGGAGTCTTCGCGCGGGTTGAGAAAGTCCACGCACACGGTTTAAAGTCGAACTCTGCACTTGTGGCGGATTTAAATCTTCACGAACCTGAATATTGTTCAGTTTCTGGGTCGGATCCGATGCTGCAGCTCCGGAGCAGGCGGAACTTGTGCTGCTTCTTCTTCTAGTGCTTCTTCCTCATCCTCCTCCTCGCAGGTTTAATGGCGGTTGGTTATCAGCGCACTACCGCCACCATCTGGACAGGAGGGGGGGTCACAAGGGACTTTTACATAAACTCGGTTGTTGACCTTTTTAGAAACATGAATGTTTCACCTTTAATAATATAATAATACATGAACTCATACAGCAGCTTTCATACATAGAATACAGCTCAAATGGAGAGAGAGAGATACTTTATTTGTCCAGAGGGAAATTTAGATCAATAACAACACGTTAGCATTACAAAATAACTTAGGATAAAACCTTAAAACTGCAAAGGCTGTAAAAGAACCAATGGTGGTAAAAAAAAGAGGATAAAATTAATTAAAAGCAAAAAGATAGAAATAGGTTGAGGTGTTTCTTAAACTATCAACAGTTATCAACATGTTTTTTCATACTATTGTAAAATAATATCATTAATAAACATCTCAACGTGTTTTCTACATGTGTATATGATTTCACACTATTGAGTTTAATATCATTAATATATGAATTTAAAGTCTTACATGTATAACATGTTGTTTTATTTTTGATCGGAAGTTGCGCAAGTTATCTTGTTGTGCTAATTAGCTAGCATGCTAGCTGGAGCAGCTCCTGGATGTTTTGAGAACAACGATCATTTGAAATCACGTGTTTGGTTTTTCATGATGTGTCTGAACAAGCGTCCTGGAGTAGACACTGTGTCCGGCCCGGTCCTCTGGGTCTGAACTCATGCTGCGCTCAACCTGTGTGTGTCCGCGGGTTCATGCTAACGGCTAACGGGTAAGCTAGCTGGTCAGCTGACTCCCTCACGTGACAGCCTCCGGTTCAGCCGCTGTTTCCCGGTGCTGCGGAGAGATTAACTTCAGGAGCCCGGTTGTTCGCGGCGGACCCCGGCATGTCCCCGGTAGTTCACAGGTCTCTCGGGCCAGAGGAGGATTCCTGAGCCACCGGCAGCTAACGACGCTAAACGCCCAGTGAGTCCGTCCAGAGAGCCGCAGCCGCCGGTGAGTCGAGATCTACTTGAGTTGTATAATGTTGGACACTTTGAGAAGACATATGTGTCTCATGTGACTCGTGTCCGGACCGGTTCGTCTCCAGAACCGAGCCCCTTCAGAACCCTGTCAACCACACGTCTGGTGAGAGTCGGTCCTAACTTCTAAAGGAACACACACGTCAGTGCTTCAATGATCCAACACAACAAGTTTGTAACTCGGTATAAAACACACGAGCCCGGAGGCGCCGAGCTGTGGGAACCCGTTCACATAGTGGTTCAGTCCTGTGTTCAATGTGTGTGTTTGTGTTGTGTGTTGTGGGCCGAGGTACAACGCTTTCACGAGTAGTCACTGTCCTGTCGTCTGTCTGTGTTTGTCCTAAAACAACTGGTTTGTGAGTCACGTGATTCTTCTGCTTTGAGGCTGAGCTCTGAGTGAGTGCCTCGAAGGTTCTGTGATATCTGACACTTCTGGTCTTTGTGCGTCTTCTTCCCTCCTCAGACGTGCGGTTCACTCCAGAAGAGTTTTTTCCGTCTTCACTTCCTCAAACAGCTTCCAAAATGAATCCAGAGGGGAAGAAGCTCCTGAACATCATCATCCTGGGCTTCGGCTTCATGTTCATGTTCACTGCTTTTCAAACATGTGGAAACATAGAGGTGGGTTGGACCTGTGCTCAGTCCCTGTCGATCACACACTACCAGACTCTTTCTCTCACACGTCTTTGTCTTCACAGCAAACGGTTCTAAAGAGCTTCAACAGCACCGAGTTCCACGGGAGCGGCTACACGAGGTGAAGAACCTCACACATCACAGAGTGTCTCAGAGCTCTTGAGTCTAAATGTGTTTATAAAGCGTCTGTTGAGCCTTGAGGGCGATTAGAGCTCCACTGAGTTCTAGAGTCTGTCTCCTCAAACTTCTCCATCACACAGTTCTCCACCGACGGGGTCACGTGACTCTGTGAGTGTTGCTGTAGGGATGTTTATTAGCAGCAGCACTCACAGGGTGTTTCTACAGACAACACAAACACACAATAACCATCACTCACTAACAATAAAGCCTCATTTCCACAAATGATCCACTCACACCAGCCAACATCTGATTAGTCATAATTCACTCCCGGGTCGAGTGTGAGGTGAGAGGACGTGTGTGACGTTGGACATGACAGACAGACAGACAGGGGAAGACAGACAGACAGACAGGGGAAGACAGACAGACAGACAGGAGGATGACAGACAGACAGACAGGGGAAAGACAGACAGACAGGGGAAAGACAGACAGACAGGGGGAAGACAGACAGACAGGGGAAGACAGACAGACAGGGGAAGACAGACAGACAGACAGGGGAAGACAGACAGACAGACAGGAGGATGACAGACAGACAGACAGGGGAAAGACAGACAGACAGGGGAAAGACAGACAGACAGGGGGAAGACAGACAGACAGGGGAAGACAGACAGACAGGGGAAGACAGACAGACAGACAGGGGAAGACAGACAGACAGACAGACAGACAGACAGGGGAAAGACAGACAGACAGACAGGGGAAGACAGAGAGACAGGGGAAAGACAGACAGACAGACAGACATGGGGAAAGAAAGACAGACAGACAGACAGGAGGATGACAGACAGACAGACAGGGGAAGACAGACAGACAGACAGGGGAAGACAGACAGACAGACATGGGAAAGACAGACAGACAGACAGACAGGAGGATGACAGACAGACAGGGGAAAGACAGACAGACAGACAGGAGGATGACAGACAGACAGACAGGGGAAGACAGACAGACATGGGAAAGACAGACAGACAGACAGACAGGGGAAAGACAGACAGACAGACAGACAGGGGAAAGACAGACAGACAGACAGACAGACAGACAGGGGGAAGACAGACAGACAGGGGGAAGACAGACAGACAGGGGAAAGACAGACAGACAGGGGAAAGACACACAGACAGACAGACAGGGGAAAGACACACAGACAGACAGACAGGGGAAAGACAGACACACAGACAGGGGAAAGACAGACAGGGGAAAGACAGACAGACATGGAAAAGACAGACAGACAGGGGAAAGACACACAGACAGACAGACAGGGGAAAGACAGACAGACAGGGGAAAGACACACAGACAGACAGACAGGGGAAAGACAGACACACAGACAGGGGAAAGACAGACAGGGGAAAGACAGACAGACAGACAGACAGACAGGGGAAAGACAGACAGACACACTTCTGTCAGGAGGAAAGACGTGAATCACCTCTTTCAGTGACTCTACCTGTGTTTGAAAGTTGACCTGCTCACTCTGATGTCAGAGGTCAATCTGTGGTGTGTCCTCAGCATGGCCATCATCTATGGAGTTTTCTCTGCGTCCAACCTCATCGCTCCGTCAGTGGTGACCCTCATTGGACCCCAGCTCTCCATGTTCTTCAGTGGGCTTCTCTACAGGTAAACACTCACTGACTCGTATGTTTCCTGTCCCCACCCGTTTCTGCTGAGTCAGGCTCCTGACTCGTCCTCACCTTGTCTCCACAGCGGCTACATCGCTATGTTCATCTACCCGTACACGTGGAGCTTCTACACAGCGTCTGTGCTGGTTGGAGTAGGAGCAGCAGGTAACGACACGTGACCCAACATGTGATTTGTGGAACAAAGGATTCTCCTCTGCATGTGTGTGGACCAGTGTTTCTGTTCTCTAGTGCTCTGGACGGCGCAGGGAAACGTGCTCACCATCAACTCCACTGACAACAACATCGGGAGAAACAGCGGCATATTCTGGGCTCTGCTGCAGTGCAGGTAAACTCAGGAGTTCTGATCCAGTTAACACCTCGAAGAAAACCAGTCAAACTCCTCCAGCCAATCCCTGAGGGCCAGGAACCGGCCTCACAGAACTCACATGGACACACAGTTTATATTTGATGAGTCCTTTCCTCATAAAATCCTAAAAACAAGCTGCTCTTCAGGTTAAATTAAAACATGAGTAAGAAGAGCAACAGTTAAAACATAGTAGAAAAGTGAGAACATTTATTTAAACCCATGTGAGGAAACACTCTTCATGTGCTGAGGTCTGTTCAGCAATCTGTTCACACACTGACTCGATATCATTCATGTCTCTGCAGCTTGTTCTTTGGAAACCTCTACATCTACTTTGCCTGGCATGGACACGTCCACATCACAGGTACCTGCACACACCCACACTTCACCTGCTCCTCACTGGTTCCAGTGGTTTCTTCCCATGAGAAGTTAAGTGTGACTCGTGTGTTTTGTCTCAGACAAAGACCGGCAGACGGTCTTCATCTCTCTGACCGTGATCAGCCTGGTCGGCTGCTTCCTCTTCTTCCTGATCCGGAGGCCCGACCCCGAGTCGTCTCCCTCCGAGGTGACGGAGTCGCTGCTGCAGGCCGAGTCCACAGAGAGCTCCACGGACACGTAGGTTTGATGTGTAGCTTTGACAGGAACAATGCACTTCAGTTACATCTCTGTTAAGAAAGAGCAGCACTGTTCTTCACTGGAGGAAGATCTCAGCTGGTTCTCCGGTTTGTTAGAAGAAGAGAGGCGGAGCCAAGCTGCTCGTTGTCATAGACTAAGTAAAGATGGACGTCGTCTTTCCACGATCCAGGAAAAATGAAGCCAGTATATTAGATAGGCCGGCTGCACAGGTGACCTCACAGATGCTGTTATATGATAGAGGAGGTGCCGACCTGGAACCTCGGGTCAGGACTGAAACGTTAAATGATCCAGAACCATCTGGAGCCTTCTGACATCTTAAAAATAAGATGTCCACAAACAAAACGTAGCCTGTAAACGTCCTGGAAAGTAAATCCTTTAAAGTCAGACGGAGCCTCCAATCCCACCACCCCCCCACCCGTACCCCACCCCCCCACCCCGCGAAACCATTTATTATTTGATCGGACCAGTAAAGGACGGGACAGTTGACCTTTAACTGTAAATATTGTCCTTTCCTACATTTCTCTTGGACTCTGCTGTGATACAGTCACCGCAGCAACCCAGTCCAGGAGCTGGTCAAGAGAAGAACTTCCAGTTAAACCAGTGTCGGGTTCACTGGCGTCTCATTTTGTGTTTGTGTTGTTCTTGCAGCTCACCTCACTCAGGCCTCTGCTCACAGGCGCTGGATGCTTTCGGTAAGTTTATTACATGAACCAGCACTTCATGAGGTTTAATCCTTTAAACACAATGTGACACAACCTTCTCATGTCAACATTAATGAGACACAACCTTCTCACGTCAACATTAATGTCACACAACCTTCTCATGTCAACATTAATGTGACACAACCTTCTCATCTCAACATTAATGTGACACAACCTTCTCATCTCAACATTAATGTGACACAACCTTCTCATGTCAACATTAATGAGACACAACCTTCTCATCTCAACATTAATGAGACACAACCTTCTCACGTCAACATTAATGTCACACAACCTTCTCATCTCAACATTAATGTGACACAACCTTCTCATCTCAACATTAATGTGACACAACCTTCTCATCTCAACATTAATGTGACACAACCTTCTCATGTCAACATTAATGAGACACAACCTTCTCATCTCAACATTAATGAGACACAACCTTCTCATGTCAACATTAATGTGACACAACCTTCTCATCTCAACATTAATGTGACACAACCTTCTCATGTCAACATTAATGAGACACAACCTTCTCATCTCAACATTAATGAGACACAACCTTCTCATGTCAACATTAATGAGACACAACCTTCTCATGTCGACATTAATGAGACACAACCTTCTCATGTCAACATTAATGTCACACAACCTTCTCATGTCAACATTAATGTGACACAACCTTCTCATGTCAACATTAATGAGACACAACCTTCTCATGTCAACATTAATGTGACACAACCTTCTCATCTCAACATTAATGTGACACAACCTTCTCATCTCAACATTAATGTGACACAACCTTCTCATCTCAACATTAATGTGACACAACCTTCTCATGTCGACATTAATGAGACACAACCTTCTCATCTCAACATTAATGTGACACAACCTTCTCATCTCAACATTAATGTGACACAACCTTCTCATGTCAACATTAATGTGACACAACCTTCTCATGTCGACATTAATGTCACACAACCTTCTCATCTCAACATTAATGTGACACAACCTTCTCATCTCAACATTAATGTGACACAACCTTCTCATCTCAACATTAATGTCACACAACCTTCTCATGTCAACATTAATGTCACACAACCTTCTCATGTCAACATTAATGAGACACAACCTTCTCATCTCAACATTAATGTGACACAACCTTCTCATCTCAACATTAATGTGACACAACCTTCTCATCTCAACATTAATGTCACACAACCTTCTCATCTCAACATTAATGTGACACAACCTTCTCATCTCAACATTAATGTCACACAACCTTCTCATGTCAACATTAATGTCACACAACCTTCTCATGTCAACATTAATGAGACACAACCTTCTCATCTCAACATTAATGTCACACAACCTTCTCACGTCAACATTAATGAGACACAACCTTCTCAACATTAATGTGACACAACCTTCTCAGGTCAACATTAATGTGACACAACCTTCTCATGTCGACATTAATGAGACACAACCTTCTCATCTCAACATTAATGTGACACAACCTTCTCACGTCAACATTAATGTGACACAACCTTCTCATGTCGACATTAATGTGACACAACCTTCTCATCTCAACATTAATGTCACACAACCTTCTCATGTCGACATTAATGTGACACAACCTTCTCAGGTCAACATTAATGTGACACAACCTTCTCATGTCAACATTAATGTCACACAACCTTCTCATCTCAACATTAATGTCACACAACCTTCTCATGTCGACATTAATGTCACACAACCTTCTCATCTCAACATTAATGTCACACAACCTTCTCATCTCAACATTAATGTCACACAACCTTCTCATGTCGACATTAATGTGACACAACCTTCTCATGTCAACATTAATGTCACACAACCTTCTCATCTCAACATTAATGTCACACAACCTTCTCATGTCAACATTAATGTCACACAACCTTCTCATCTCAACATTAATGTCACACAACCTTCTCATCTCAACATTAATGTCACACAACCTTCTCATGTCGACATTAATGTGACACAACCTTCTCAGGTCAACATTAATGTGACACAACCTTCTCATGTCAACATTAATGTCACACAACCTTCTCATCTCAACATTAATGTCACACAACCTTCTCATGTCGACATTAATGTGACAACCTTCTCATCTCAACATTAATGTCACACAACCTTCTCATCTCAACATTAATGTCACACAACCTTCTCATGTCAACATTAATGTCACACAACCTTCTCATGTCAACATTAATGTGACAACCTTCTCATCTCAACATTAATGTCACACAACCTTCTCATCTCAACATTAATGTCACACAACCTTCTCATGTCGACATTAATGTGACACAACCTTCTCAGGTCAACATTAATGTGACACAACCTTCTCATGTCAACATTAATGTCACACAACCTTCTCATCTCAACATTAATGTCACACAACCTTCTCATGTCGACATTAATGTGACAACCTTCTCATCTCAACATTAATGTCACACAACCTTCTCATGTCAACATTAATGTCACACAACCTTCTCATGTCAACATTAATGTGACACAACCTTCTCAGGTCAACATTAATGTCACACAACCTTCTCATCTCAACATTAATGTCACACAACCTTCTCATGTCGACATTAATGTGACACAACCTTCTCAGGTCAACATTAATGTGACACAACCTTCTCATGTCAACATTAATGTCACACAACCTTCTCATCTCAACATTAATGTCACACAACCTTCTCATGTCGACATTAATGTGACAACCTTCTCATCTCAACATTAATGTCACACAACCTTCTCATCTCAACATTAATGTCACACAACCTTCTCATGTCAACATTAATGTCACACAACCTTCTCATGTCAACATTAATGTGACAACCTTCTCATCTCAACATTAATGTCACACAACCTTCTCATCTCAACATTAATGTCACACAACCTTCTCATGTCGACATTAATGTGACACAACCTTCTCAGGTCAACATTAATGTGACACAACCTTCTCATGTCAACATTAATGTCACACAACCTTCTCATCTCAACATTAATGTCACACAACCTTCTCATGTCGACATTAATGTGACAACCTTCTCATCTCAACATTAATGTCACACAACCTTCTCATGTCAACATTAATGTCACACAACCTTCTCATGTCAACATTAATGTGACACAACCTTCTCAGGTCAACATTAATGTCACACAACCTTCTCATCTCAACATTAATGTCACACAACCTTCTCATGTCGACATTAATGTGACACAACCTTCTCAGGTCAACATTAATGTGACACAACCTTCTCATGTCAACATTAATGTCACACAACCTTCTCATCTCAACATTAATGTCACACAACCTTCTCATGTCGACATTAATGTGACAACCTTCTCATCTCAACATTAATGTCACACAACCTTCTCATGTCAACATCCACTTTGTTGTTCGCAGTTCAAGCGTGTAAGATCTTTGTCACCAAAGAGATGCTGCTGCTGAGCTTCTCCATCGGATACACAGGTGAGTGGGAGGAGGTGGAGGTGTCTGGTGGAGGTGGAGGAGGAGGTGTCTGGTGGAGGAGGAGGTGTCTGGTGGAGGTGAACTGATGGAGGTGTCTGGTGGAGGTGTCTGGTTGAGGTGTCTGGAGGAGGTGGAGGTGAACTGATGGAGGTGAACTGATGGTGACACCGCTGCTCTGTCTCCTTCAGGCTTGGAGCTCACTTTTTACAGCGGGGTGTACGGGACGTGTATCGGCGCCATGACGAGGTTCGGCAAAGATGCAAAGAGTCTGATTGGCATCTCTGGGATTTTCATCGGCATAGGCGAGATCTTGGGTGAGTCGTCTGAGCTGTCACTCGTCCGATCATTCATTTCTGACGTGTCACATGTTTGTCACGTGTTTGGAGAGAGAACGAGGAAACGAGCTGAGCAAGTTGTGTTCTCGGTCCTTCCTCTGCCTGCCAGGAGGGGGCGTGTTTGGGATGCTGAACAAGAGGAACCGGTTTGGGAGGAACCCGGTGGTGCTGCTGGGACTCGTCACTCACTTTGTGGCTTTTTACCTGATCTTCCTGAACATTGCCAGCGACGCTCCGCTGGCCCCGGAGGAGGGAACCGACCTGCAGGCCTACATCAGCCCGAGGTACGAAGAGTCCAGAGACACAGCTCAGACCCGAGGGCGTGGCCGGGTGATCAGAGGATGAGCCCCGGGCACAGATATGTACATTGTTCATAGTTGGTCCAAGTCCCATCCTCCTGTGTGTCTGTGTGTGTGTGTGTGTGTGTGTGTGTTCAGCGTTGCGGTGGCGATGCTCTGCAGCTTCCTGTTGGGTTTGGGCGACAGCTGCTTCAACACGCAGCTGCTCAGCATCATCGGCGTCATGTTCCGGGACAACAGTGCTCCGGCCTTCGCCGTCTTCAAGTTCATCCAGGTGCCTCCAGCTCTGCCTGCTGATATCTTCATATTTAGATTGCATCACATTCGTCCTCTGGTGTTGGATCCGAGTTTCATTCTCCATTGTTTCCATTTGACTAACTTCTTGTCACGTGTTGTTTCCCCTGCAGTCCATCATGGCCGCTCTAGCCTTCTTCTACAGTAACTACCTGCTGCTGCACTGGCAGCTGCTCATCCTGGTCCTGTCGGGTTTCCTGGGCTCGATATCGTTCTTCGTGGCCGAGGGGTGGGCCGAGTCCAGCCGGCGGGAATCGGACTACGACAGCATCTGATCTGCTCCCGGTGAGGATGAGGAGCAGGGCTCTGTGCACCGGAGGAGGAAGGTGTCCTCACACAGACACTGTTTGGTTTTCAGAGCCTCTCGATCTGCTGGAAAACCAAACATTCGTCTTGAGCCCAACGTTTATCTGAACTGAATCCCACGACCGAGCGATTGAGTGAACTCCAGATGTTTCATCAAGCTTCATCCCTGGTTTTTCTTTTTGTGGACACAGTCTAATAATCAATCCGGTGAAATATGAAAACACACTTGTCGTGGTTTGTTTATCGAGTATCAAGCCTTTTAACTGAGGCCTGTTCAGGACTGACTGGTCCTGAGGAGTAACACTGGCTTTATGAAGAAGCAGCTGCAGGTTTGACTGGTTTCCACCTGCAGCTGCTCTGAACTGACGACTGGTGTTGAACTCGTATCGTAGCCCGATTCCTCTCGACTCCACACGCTGCTCAAAACACATCAGAGAGCTTCACTGTTAAACTGGTGACATCAT
The DNA here is from genome assembly GCF_947347685.1 of Pleuronectes platessa. NCBI lineage: Eukaryota > Metazoa > Chordata > Actinopteri > Pleuronectiformes > Pleuronectidae > Pleuronectes > Pleuronectes platessa. Next base: position 24,331,136 of record NC_070641.1, read on the forward strand.
CACCACGAACACACACACACACACACACACACACACTAACGCAATACCTGTGAGGTGTTTTTAAGAATGTAAGCGTGATGGAGAGCCGAGTTTAGTGCCTGTCTCTCACCAAAGAAAGTGACCTTCCTGGATTTGACCTTGTTTATCCACATGGTTATTTTCTCACCCTTCCACAAGAATTCCTTAAAAACAGCTTCTACTTCTCCTTTTTCAGTTTGGTCCATGTCCCATCTGCTGACATGGAGGAGGCAGGTTCCCGACCTGCCGGGGGGGGCGACTGAGATACTTTGGAGCTGTCCTGTGTTCATGTGGATTTGGAGTCGGGTTGGACTGAGCTGGTTCTTTTAGTCACACATCGGTGTTTTTTCCTCTTTCATGGGATTTGATAAAAGTTAAAAATAGAATAATTCCTCCTCACATAAAGATGAACCAGCTCTGAAAGTCTCTCCTCTGAACGTTTGACACAAAATTCTTCTTCCCTCTGAAGCTCCAGAGACACAAAGACTGAGATTCAGTCCACGTGACTCAGCTCCCGTCTCAAACTTCACAGCTTCAGTAGAACTTTAACGTGGTGACACCTGACGAGCACTTTGAAGAGAAACACCCTCAACAAACTGAACCTTCAATCCTGTGAATCCATTTCCACCTTCACTCTTTTGATTTACTGATTTTCCTGTTGGTCTGGTTCCTCATCAGACACCGAGTGACCTCAGTCGTGATAAGATCCAGAGCGACTCTGTGTTCCAGGAAACCTCTGGTGTCACACGTGGATGATTCACTGAGTTCAGATGAAATGAAATGTTTGGTTCCTGAAAGACAGAAACAAACACGAAGCATCTTCACTTTTATCTGCAGGTTTTATTTCACATTGTCACAGAGCTGCTGATTCAGTCTTTTCATTTTAATCTCCAGAGTTATACAAACATCCCCCCCCCCCCCCCCCCATCCTCTCTCCCCCCCATCCTCTCTCCCTCCACTCTGATGCTGAACACGGGCGAGTCCACGTGTCGTCTTGTCTAATGTTGTGTTGCAAAAAACAACAACTGATGCTGTAGTTTTTGTTCTCTCTTTAAAGTGTCACTCTCTGAATGACGGCACATATTTTTGGGTAATAATCAAATGAAACACGAGGCTTTGGGTTTGCACACGTTTTATTTTATGTCCCAAATCAAATCTCCAGGATATTAAGGGAACTGCATGTGAACTTTGAAGATGATTTTATACTTGAATGTAATAATGACGCCCCCCCCCCAGCCTTCGCTTGCTTGTTTTTATTATCAATAAAATGTCATTTTGAACATAAATCGTCTGTTCTCTGGAATATTCTGTGAAATATTTGATTACAATAATCTGAGCTGATCTGCAGTTAAAGGGGAGGAGCCAGAGAATTAATAGAAACTTGAATTCAATCCTTGTTTTAATTTGCTCTCCTGTGTCTGTTTGACAGTTTAAAGGAAAATGATTGACACACGAAGTTTCTACCTTCTGATGATTATTCTTTAAATCAAATATTTACTCATCTTTCAGCCGATAGACAAAAGCTATGATAACAGAAACTATAAATAAATAGATCAAAGTCTATGAATACTAAATATAATCAGCTAACTCCAGTCAGGTTATGCTGCATGAGTATAGATTCTACTACCCACCTTTACAGGTTCTGTTATTATGAATTATTAATAATGTGTTTATAGGAAGTTCGACATTTTCTTGTTTCCTGAAGGAAGCTTGACTGGCCTCTTGTTCCCTAGCAACCAGTAACGCTGGCAGCGTGGGAATCCGGGGCGTGAAAAGGAAACTGTTAAATACTACATCCGGTCCATCCGTCAAAGTAAAATACCTTATTGTGAATTTATCTATTAATTTAACTGACATGTTTTAATACAACAGTCAAATAAGAGAAATTAATAAGATAAGAAAAGTAATAATTAAAACGTCAGTTTGTTGTTTTCTCTTTTGCTCTTTTGTATAAACTTTAGCTTGTTGTGTTGTATTTGATCCGAGTCTGAATAATTAAAGTCTTCATGAATCTACATCGCTAAAATTTGTGAATTGGTTAAAACTGAGTTTGCATTGAACGACCAAACTTAAACAATTGTGAAGCTCAGACTCAAACAATCATATCATCTTTGCAACACAATTTATTGTTTTCAAATCCAGACTGAGACTTTTCCAGTGATGACGCGGAACTCGTGATAAACAAATTTCAAATTGAATTTGGACTCTTACTTTGGTGTTTGTATATTCTGTTTGATTTTCCACAAATCTGAAGAAATTGTCTCTTCAGCTAAATTCTGTTCAAACTAACTGTTGTGGCAGTTTTCTTCTGTATTTTACTCTGAAGGGGAGGTGCGTGTGTTTCCTGTGTGAGTCTGTAGTTTGAATCCCTGACTTGTCTCGGAACATGTTTTCATCCAGTGACCGAACCTGAGATTAGTTTGATCCCGGAAACTGGGACTGACCCGCGAACACCTCGGTGACCGGATTTACCTTTGTTTACCTTTTACCTTTTGTATATATGTATTTAACTTCTATTTAACTGTGTTTACATTTATTAACATATCTTTATATATTTATTTACCTATTATTTACCTTTTCTTTAGCTTTATTTACGTTACAGTGAAGTTGCAGAGGTTAGCTAACGTTTATAACTTAGCTAACTTTAATAACTTAGTTAACTTAAAGAACTAGTTAACTTAAATAACTGAGCTAAGTTTAGTAAATTAACCTAAATAACTTGGCTAACGTTAATAACTTAGTTCACTTTAGTAACTTAGTTCACTTTAGTAACTTAGTTAATGTTAAAAACGTAACTTTAACTACTTTAATAAAAGCTGAGTAAATCCGAGATGTGTGAGGACGTGTTCACCCTGGAGGAGTTGTTGGATTTATCCATCGGGACGCCTCACGGAACCGTTAACTTCCCCGCCCTGCACGCGCTGCTCAGCGCGGTGCTCCGGCAGCTCGGGCTCCGGGAGCTGAAGACCCGCTGGAGGGCCTCTCCCTCCGGCCGCACTGCGGGGGGGCTCCCCGGTGCCGCAGAGGAGGGACCGCTCCAGGTGGAGGGGGACGTGGAGCGGCTCCAGGAGCGGGCCGCCTCAGACCCGGGCTCCTCACCCGGCACCGAGCTCCAGGAGCGGGCCGCCTCAGCCTCAGACCCGGGCTCCTCACCCGGAGCCAAGCTCCAGGAGCGGGCCGCTTCAGACCCGGGCTCCTCACCCGGAGCCGAGCTCCAGGAGCGGGCCGCCTCAGCCTCAGACCCGGGCTCCTCACCCGGAGCCGAGCTCCAGGAGCGGGCCGCTTCAGACCCGGGCTCCTCACCCGGAGCCGAGCTCCAGGAGCGGGCCGCCTCAGACTCTGACCCGGGCACCTCACCCGGAGCCCCGGCGGCGGAGGACGAGGAGCTCCGGTCCCGCATCCAGAGCTGCGAGGCCGGTGTGTCCGAGGTGAGGAACCCACACTTCACCCAAACATACACAACTACTTCATTTAGTCATTAATGAAGGTTAAACTGAACCAGATCATCTGAACATGTTTAACAAGTGTTTGTACTGTTGTTTTATGTTTGTTCATGTTTTAAATTCTACAATACATAATTAATATACCATATATTCTTTAGTGTTTTCATTCTTAATTTTAAATCCAACTGAAAACAATGTCAAACCTTCTGCTTAGTATTGAAAAGTGCTTTATGATAATATTCATAATCATAATAAAGGGGTCTTTTTATGAATTCAAATTGTTTACTTGACAAATGACAAATGATAATAATAAACAATACACAAATATTACTTTACTTTGGCTCTATAGTCCAAAGCAATATGAAGTCATCAAAGGAGTTGTTGTGGTGGAGCAGCTCCTCTTCACATCGTGACCCCCACAGATCATTATTGATTATTGATTATTAACACTCAGGAGACAGTGGAGAAGTGATGGATTGTGTTTCTCTCAGTTTGTCGACACGTTTAGGTGAAGTTGTGTCGTAGCTTCTGTTTGTGTGAGGTCACTGTTTGAAGGCTCAGGTCAGATGAAGAGGTTCAGCAGCAGCTTGGATCTGGATCCACTTCCTGCTGGTCCTGGAGGTTCCTCTCTGACCCTGAGGCCGATGATCACTCCTCTTCTTCTCCCCCCTCTCTGGTGAACCTGTCAGCGTGGTGTTGAGCTGTCGATGGGAGACGACAGAACAAAAGGAGACGGGCTCCACCCTGACATCTCAAATGTCCCCGCGTGTCTCCGTTCAGGTTTCTGTTGAGCTGCTGGTGTTAAGAGCTGAAGATGAGAACCTCAGCTCCATGCAGACCATCAGCTGTTCTCCGAGGAACGTCAGCTTCATCACAGGAGAACGTTTGAAAGCTGGAGGTGTTTTATGACGCTGTCCAAACCTCCTGTCTCTCTGCTGACGTCCTCTGTGAGACGGGGGGGGGGGGGGGGGGGGGGTAATTAGTCCCCTGCAGAGATGACTCTGGCTGTCAGGGGATGAATAGCTCTCAGGTGAAAAGCAGGACATGGTGCAGGTGATGCCGTGTCTTTCAGAACTCCACCTGAATCATTCATGTCCTCGGTGGTCAACTGGTGTATCCGCTGACTCCACCATGACGAGGCGACCCGGCCTAACCCCGTCCGTCTCTGTTCACCCCTGTTTCATATCCAGTGCTCATCTTACAGAGAGAAAGAGTCGTAATGGTTCTAATAATGGTATCGACTTCACACAGTTACTGGGAGATGTGCATGGTAGCTCCACATCACACACACTCATACAAGTCCGTCCTCTGAACTGATAACATCCATGAATGATCCTCTGAGAAATCAGTGAAAGTGTGAGGAACGTTCTGTCTCAGTGTTCTAGAGAATCTGCTTCTGCACCAAAACGACTACACTCCAGTAGTTGTGTGTCCCCTCGCTCACAGACACACAAACGTACAAACGAACAGGGGGACAACATCACTTAAAGCACTAATATAAACACCGTCTCTTTCTACTGTGTCCACTAAACCACACGTCATGTGTATCAGGTCGTACACCAGGGGGCACTCTCAACAAAGCTTTATTACCTCAGACCAGGAGGTTATGTTTTCACCCCCGTCCCAGTTGTTTGTTCAAACTGAAACTAAAGAGATTTCCAGTCAACTTGGTGGAAGGATGTGGTTTGTGTCAGAGAAGGACACATTCAACTCAGTGCATGTTTGTGAACATTTCCTCTTTTTCCCAGTGAATAATTTATGGATATTGATAAAATGATCAGACACATTTAGAGGATGGTTATTTCTGAGTGTGTGAGTCGGTGCACCTCGTTTAGAATCGAGCTGCTGGGCCTTGATGGAGGAGCGAGCTGCACTGAGTTCTGGTTGAAGGTGTGTTGAAGTTCCTGAAGTGAACCAGTGAGAACGTGTGAGGGACGTTCCCTGTTCAAAGTGCAACATTATCAGATTCTGTTAATGGCCGACTTCCTTACTGAGGCAGCAGCTTAAAGAGTAACGAAGGCCTCTTCTGTCCAGGAGGTCGCTTCTCCTCATTCTCAAAAAACATCTCTAAAAATGTTATCATAAATATAGATATATATGTTTAGGAATCATGAATTATTCTCTCTTCTACGTGTCCGGCTCCTCTTCTTCATCCTGAGATGTTTGTGTTCTTCCAGTTTTACATTTGTTCTCACAGACAGAACCTGAAGAACATGTAAGGAACATGTGAGGAACATGTCAGGAACATGTCTGAAAACGCTTAATTTAATATAAGATGCCACAGACCAACCCGTCAGTGTTGGATCAGGTCCCGTCTGACTCTGAGTGGGACGACACTTATTAACTCTCTGTTAGTGATTCTCACCGTGAAGCCGTGTGGGGTCGCTATGCATCATTTCATGTCCCGGCACATTTGACACAAGTTAAACACGACCTCACATAAGCTCAGGAATGTCCTTTGTCACACACACACACCCACACACACAAACAGACACAAAAGGACACACACACACAATTAGAGCAAATGAGATGTAGCTGTTTACTGGGCCAACAATCTCTGACAGGAAGTTTAAATAACGTGGGTAAAGAGCAGATTATGTGAAAACAGTGCAGCAGCTGGATTTGTCTCATCTCCTTCAGTTCTTCTTCCTCTTTGTTTCGATGCTCTGGTTGTTCCCAGTTCACAGCTGGTGACGCAGCTGTGAGAGCAGTCGACCTGTTTTATATCAGACCGACGACATCTCCAATATCTCTTATTATTTTTAATGTTAGAAGCTTGACACACATATAATGTTTTATTTATTTGTGTAACTTCACTTTACTACGTCTCCTCGCTGCTGACACCCAGTGGCCAGAGGTCTTATGTTTTCTGTCCATTCTGGGCTACTGGGAAAAAACATGGCTGCCACGGTAGAGAGGACCCGCTCCTGATTTTAATATAAAGTATGTAAATATAAAGGATCATTATCGGGTAAAGAAAATAACAATTCAAGCAGTTTAGGTGAAACACACAAGTTTATACATCACTAGGATTATTTGATATTCAGTTTCTGCCACTGGATCCGTTCACCTGAATCTCACACACTGAACCTTTAAAGATGAACTGAGAACATTTAGTGTCCGAAGGGTAAAGTCACTGTGACCTAGTGTTCAGGTGAATGTGATCACAAAACCATAGAGTGATACTTTATACCTGAGTTTTACTACCAACAAATACTCTTCATAGCTCTAATTATAATCCTTATAAGTCATCAAACGCTGTGTGTGTGTGTGTGTGTCTGTGTGTGTGTGTGTGTGTGTGTGTGTGTCTGTGTGTGTGTGCACGCTCCCTCTAGGCCATGAGGCTCCTACAGCAGCTCCGTGGGCAGAAGGACGTCCTGGTGGACGAGGTGAACGAGCTCCACCAGCAGCAGAAGGTGAGACGACTGAGAAGATCCAGTTTCTACTGTCAACTGGTCAAAACTGTAAAATAATAGTAAAAATAATTGTGTACAAAATATCTTCCACCTTTATATTTAAAAGTATTTCCCCCAGAAAAGAGATAAATAATTTATTTTTAACATTATTATTTATTTATTTATTATTACACGTGAAAGACACGTTTTTACAGATGTTCGAATCTTACCGTCAATTTTAATGATTATATAATCGTACATTTTATTTTGACATGCTCCGTCTTCTGTCCTGTGTCCAGATGTTTGCGGAGACGTGCTGCCGCCGTGTGGACGACCTGGACGAGTCTCTGGTGAGTGTGCGAGGACGAGTCCACGATGAGAACACAACTCATCAGCTGCTCTGCTCACTCCCTCTCTCACTCCCTCTCTCTCTCCCTCGCTCACTCCCTCTCTCACTCCCTCTCTCTCTCCCTCGCTCACTCCCTCTCTCACTCCATCTCTCACTCCCTCTCTCACTCCCTCTCACTCACTCTCTCACTCCCTCTCTGTCTCCCTCTCTCACTCCCTCTCTCGCTCCCTCTCTCGCTCCCTCTCTCACTCCCACTCCCTCTCTGTCTCCCTCGCTCACTCCCTCTCTGTCTCCCTCTCTCACTCCCTCTCTCGCTCCCTCTCTCGCTCCCTCTCTCACTCCCAAACTCTCTCTGTCTCCCTCTCTCACTCCCTCTCTGTCTCCCTCTCTCACTCCCTCTCTCGCTCCCTCTCTCGCTCCCTCTCTCACTCCCACTCCCTCTCTGTCTCCCTCGCTCACTCCCTCTCTGTCTCCCTCTCTCACTCCCTCTCTGTCTCCCTCTCTCACTCCCTCTCTGTCTCCCTCTCTCACTCTCTCTCTCACTCCCTCTCTCGCTCCCTCTCTCGCTCCCTCTCTCACTCCCTCTCTCACTCCCTCTCTGTCTCCCTCTCTCTCTCGCTCCCTCTCTCACTCCCTCTCTCACTCCCTCTCTGTCTCCCTCTCTCACTCCCTCTCTGTCTCCCTCGCTTACTCCCTCTCTCACTCCCTCTCTCACTCCCTCTCTGTCTCCCTCTCTCACTCCCTCTCTCTCTCCCTCTCTGTCTCCCTCTCTCTCTCCCTCTCTGTCTCCCCCTCTCACTCCCTCTCTGTCTCCCTCTCTCACTCCCTCTCTCACTCCCTCTCACTCACTCTCTCACTCCCTCTCTCACTCCCTCTCTCTCTCCCTTACTTACTCCCTCTCTCACTCCCTCTCTCACTCCCTCTCTCACTCCCTCTCTGTCTCCCTCTCTCACTCCCTCTCTCAATCCCTCTCTGTCTCCCTCTCTGTCTCCCTCTCTCACTCCCTCTCTCACTCCCTCTCTTGCTCCCTCTCTGTCTCCCTCTCTCACTCCCTCTCTCACTCCCTCTCTGTCTCCCTCTCTGTCTCCCTCTCTCACTCCCTCTCTCGCTCACTCTCTCACTCCCTCTCTTTCTCCCTCTCTCACTCCCTCTCTCACTCCCTCTCTCGCTCCCTCTCTCGCTCCCTCTCTCACTCCCACTCCCTCTCTGTCTCCCTCGCTCACTCCCTCTCTGTCTCCCTCTCTCACTCCCTCTCTGTCTCCCTCTCTCACTCCCTCTCTGTCTCCCTCTCTCACTCTCTCTCTCACTCCCTCTCTCGCTCCCTCTCTCGCTCCCTCTCTCACTCCCTCTCTCACTCCCTCTCTGTCTCCCTCTCTCTCTCGCTCCCTCTCTCACTCCCTCTCTCACTCCCTCTCTGTCTCCCTCTCTCACTCCCTCTCTGTCTCCCGCGCTTACTCCCTCTCTCACTCCCTCTCTGTCTCCCTCTCTCACTCCCTCTCTCTCTCCCTCTCTGTCTCCCTCTCTCTCTCCCTCTCTGTCTCCCCCTCTCACTCCCTCTCTGTCTCCCTCTCTCACTCCCTCTCTCACTCCCTCTCACTCACTCTCTCACTCCCTCTCTCACTCCCTCTCTCTCTCCCTTACTTACTCCCTCTCTCACTCCCTCTCTCACTCCCTCTCTCACTCCCTCTCTCGCTCCCTCTCTTGCTCCCTCTCTCACTCCCTCTCTCGCTCCCTCTCTCACTCCCTCTCTCACTCCCTCTCTCGCTCCCTCTCTGTCTCCCTCTCTCACTCCCTCTCTCACTCCCTCTCTCACTCCCTCTCTGTCTCCCTCTCTGTCTCCCTCTCTCACTCCCTCTCTCACTCCCTCTCTCGCTCCCTCTCTGTCTCCCTCTCTCACTCCCTCTCTCACTCCCTCTCTGTCTCCCTCTCTGTCTCCCTCTCTCACTCCCTCTCTCACTCCCTCTCTGTCTCCCTCTCTGTCTCCCTCTCTCACTCCCTCTCTCACTCCCTCTCTCGCTCCCTCTCTGTCTCCCTCTCTCACTCCCTCTCTCACTCCCTCTCTGTCTCCCTCTCTGTCTCCCTCTCTCACTCCCTCTCTCACTCCCTCTCTGTCTCCCTCTCTGTCTCCCTCTCTCACTCCCTCTCTCACTCCCTCTCTCACTCCCTCTCTCACTCCCTCTCTGTCTCCCTCTCTGTCTCCCTCTCTCACTCCCTCTCTCACTCCCTCTCTGTCTCCCTCTCTCACTCCCTCTCTCGCTCCCTCTCTCGCTCCCTCTCTCACTCCCTCTCCCTCTCTGTCTCCCTCGCTCACTCCCTCTCTGTCTCCCTCTCTCACTCCCTCTCTGTCTCCCTCTCTCACTCCCTCTCTGTCTCCCTCTCTCACTCTCTCTCTCACTCCCTCTCTCGCTCCCTCTCTCGCTCCCTCTCTCACTCCCTCTCTCACTCCCTCTCTGTCTCCCTCTCTCTCTCGCTCCCTCTCTCACTCCCTCTCTCACTCCCTCTCTGTCTCCCTCTCTCACTCCCTCTCTGTCTCCCGCGCTTACTCCCTCTCTCACTCCCTCTCTGTCTCCCTCTCTCACTCCCTCTCTCTCTCCCTCTCTGTCTCCCTCTCTCTCTCCCTCTCTGTCTCCCCCTCTCACTCCCTCTCTGTCTCCCTCTCTCACTCCCTCTCTCACTCCCTCTCACTCACTCTCTCACTCCCTCTCTCACTCCCTCTCTCTCTCCCTTACTTACTCCCTCTCTCACTCCCTCTCTCACTCCCTCTCTCACTCCCTCTCTCGCTCCCTCTCTTGCTCCCTCTCTCACTCCCTCTCTCGCTCCCTCTCTCACTCCCTCTCTCACTCCCTCTCTCGCTCCCTCTCTGTCTCCCTCTCTCACTCCCTCTCTCACTCCCTCTCTCACTCCCTCTCTGTCTCCCTCTCTGTCTCCCTCTCTCACTCCCTCTCTCACTCCCTCTCTCGCTCCCTCTCTGTCTCCCTCTCTCACTCCCTCTCTCACTCCCTCTCTGTCTCCCTCTCTGTCTCCCTCTCTCACTCCCTCTCTCACTCCCTCTCTGTCTCCCTCTCTGTCTCCCTCTCTCACTCCCTCTCTCACTCCCTCTCTCGCTCCCTCTCTGTCTCCCTCTCTCACTCCCTCTCTCACTCCCTCTCTGTCTCCCTCTCTGTCTCCCTCTCTCACTCCCTCTCTCACTCCCTCTCTGTCTCCCTCTCTGTCTCCCTCTCTCACTCCCTCTCTCACTCCCTCTCTCACTCCCTCTCTCACTCCCTCTCTGTCTCCCTCTCTGTCTCCCTCTCTCACTCCCTCTCTCACTCCCTCTCTGTCTCCCTCTCTCACTCCCTCTCTCGCTCCCTCTCTCGCTCCCTCTCTCACTCCCTCTCCCTCTCTGTCTCTGGCCTGATTCCCACACTAACCCGTGAACCTCTCTTGACCCCGGGTGGCAGACCAGTCTGAGGGACTGGTTTCACCGGTGTCCCGGGCCGGAGGAGCTGCGAGGCTGCGTGACCTGGGACGTGATGAGGTCGGTTCTACTCAGCGACACAGGAAACCTTCACCAGGTGAGAGACAGACGGGGGGGGGGGGGGGGGGGCTGCTCTCTGGGTTCAAGCAGCCACAGGCCTCGTTCTTATTATTCACAGTGTGTGAGGTTTATATTAACTCTCCAGAGGAATGTGGAGACAGGTGTGTCAGACGCCATTGGCTGATTCTCCTCTCAGCTGCTACATCTCACGTCCAAAGACAACCAATCACAGCACAGTATGAAAAACAGCCTTCCTTCAACATTTCAAATCATGTGCACACATGGCAGAGGCAGAATGAGAACAATTATATTTGAGCTCTGGGACTTTAAACCAAGATTCTGAACCAGTAACTATGCTGGGTCCTTTATTTTTTGACTCCACCCCCTTCAGACAACTTGAATCTTAAGAATCTTGAATTTAAGAATCTATAAAGATATGAACATTTCAAGATTCAAGCCAATCAGTACTTCAGAGCACGGCTCACATAAATACTATGAAGTACTTATTGTGGGTACTTTCTGAGTAGTCCTCTGTTGAGGCCCCCCCACAGACGTGTAAGGTTCAGAGGTCACTAACACCAGAATCCATGACCTCAATGTGAATCAGTGGCTCAGTCTCGTTATTCTTCTTGTTCACAGGAGCTTGTGAACGGTTGTGTTGTTGATGAGGGAGTCGAACCCGCACCTTTCAACGTCAGCCCCTCCTCCTCCCCCCGCTCCGTCAACCTCACCGCCAGGAGGGCAGCTCCTCGTCCTCCTGGAGACATCTTCCAGGAGGAGTCGAGCGACCGGCCAATCACAGAGAGCTCGTCGGACCCGTCAGCGCCGCCTCAGCAGAACACAGCAACATCCTGGAAGTCCAGAAACCTGGAGCTGTACTCCGACACGGTGGAGGTCCTGAGGAACACCGCCCGACTGAAGGAGAAGTTCCAGCGGCTGGAAGCTCGTGTGGCGGCGCTGGAGGAGGGGAAGGTGGAGCAGAGCCAGCTGACTCCGCTCAGAGACGCCATCACAGACAAAGGTGAAGAAGACCTGAGTCTGCTGTTTACATAGAAGACACCTCGGCCACCGCAGCAGACACAGAATATCTTAGAGTGAACTTCTAGATCTGATTATTGACTCTTCTCGGGTTCTGGACCTCCTGACCTTTCATCCCGTTGGACTCCAGCTGGCAGGTCGTGACCTGAGGAGCTTCTCCTGCAGCTTCTTCACTCTTTGTTTTTAATTCTTTCCTCTTGTTTCCATCAATTCATCATTTTTAACTGTTTCCGTTAAAGTTACATTAGACAGATTATATGTTTGTTTAAATGGTTTGTTGTTTTATTTAGGTTTTCAGGATGTGTCTGGAAACCTGATGGATCAACTGAACCAACAAACAGCTTTGATCAGCAGCCTGAAGAGCGACCAGGAGAAGGTGAGTGGATCTGGATCTGCAGGTGGTTTCTAACTAACGTCTGAAAACTGGTTTTATACCTCAACCTCTAGAGGATCACTCGAGTGAAGGGAAAACGTGTGTGTGTGTGTGTGTGTGTGTGTGTGTGTGTGTGTGTGTGTGTGTGTGTGTGTGTCAGAGCGAGGAGCTGGTGAGCGACCTGAAGACCACGATGCTTCAGCTTCAGGCCAAGTGTGAGAACCTGCAGGAGACGACCAGGAGTCTGCAGGAGGACAGCCGACAGATGCAGAGCCACATGGAGGTGAGCTGTGTTCCTCTTCACATCCACAACCAGGCCAGCATGACTAATGTGTAATAACTGAAAACAAGGTGTTGGTTTTAATATTGACACTGAAAATATGTTTACACGGTTTTGAGTCACTCTCTCAGAATCTCTGTGTTTCCAAATCGTTTTGAATCGTCACCCGTTCAAAAACAGTCGGTTCATATCCAGGTTATTAAGACTGTGGCTGGTAGAGATCAGACGTTCACTGGGACTTGAACCGACGACATCAGCCATGAAAAGGAATCTCTGTCTCTGGGGTCACGTCTGTTGTGTCTCTTCTCACCTGCAGAAAGCTGACGGATGTGCTCTGGACAACAAAGTGAGTCGCCTGCAGTTTGACTCGGTGACGGAGCAGCTGAACACCATGTTCCACGAGCTGCTGCACAAGGTGACGGGGCAGGAGCAGGACTGGCACAAGGTCGTGGACAGACTCTCCACTGAGATGGAGCACAAGGTAGAGATCCTCTCCGGTCTGTAGGAATGAGCTGTGCTGCTCTCAGGGTCAGTGATGATGTCTGTGCCTCCGCTCCCCCAGCTCAACAGGATGGAGCTGGACTCTGTGAAGAAGCAGCTGGAGGAGCGATGGAAGAACATCCACGAAAAGCTGCAGACTCAGGGAGCTCCAGAACACGAGGACGCTGCCGGCCTCAGGAAGTACGAGTCTGTTTGTGTTACCACCAGTTTGAGTCCTGCTGGATCCTCTGGTACCGACACACAATATTTCATCATGTGGAAAACAACAACTACACAGTGATGTTTGTGTTTTGTTCCAGACAACTTGTGGACAGATTTCACTGCCTCTCCTGTGACCGACCTGTCGTCAAGCACACGCCCGGGCCGTGAGTCCAGACTGCTCAGGGTCAGAGGTCAGTGTGTGGGGGAGCTGAGCCGCCTCTGATATCACTGAGCTGTGTGTGTCTGTGTGTGTGTGTGGGTGTGTGTTTGTGTGTGTGTGTGTGTCTGTGTGTCACAGGTACGTGGTGACCCTGCCCTCCACTCCAGCGTTCCCCTCACACAAGTCCATCCGGCCGTTCACTGTCTACGCTCTGGAGCAGGTTCGACAGCACTACAGGAGGTGAGGTCTCTTCACCAGCAGGGGGCACTAGAGTCTGAGTCTATTTAAACTGATGGTGCAAGTTAGAACATCTGATAGTATTTAAAATATCCCGTCTGGATGTCTCTCTCTTGTCCCGTCTGGATGTCTCTCTCTTGTCCCGTCTCGATGTCTCTCTCTTGTCCCGTCTGGATGTCTCTCTCTTGTCCCGTCTGGATGTCTCTCTCTTGTCCCGTCTGGATGTCTCTCTCTTGTCCCGTCTGGTTGTCTCTCTCTTGTCCCGTCTGGATGTCTCTCTCTTGTCCCGTCTGGATGTCTCTCTCTTGTCCCGTCTGGATGTCTCTCTCTTGTCCCGTCTGGATGTCTCTCTCTTGTCCCGTCTGGATGTCTCTCTCTTGTCCCGTCTGGATGTCTCTCTCTTGTCCCGTCTGGATGTCTCTCTCTTGTCCCGTCTCGATGTCTCTCTCTTGTCCCGTCTGGATGTCTCTCTCTTGTCCCGTCTCGATGTCTCTCTCTTGTCCCGTCTGGATGTCTCTCTCTTGTCCCGTCTGGATGTCTCTCTCTTGTCCCGTCTGGATGTCTCTCTCTTGTCCCGTCTCGATGTCTCTCTCTTGTACCGTCTCGATGTCTCTCTCTTGTCCCGTCTGGATGTCTCTCTCTTGTCCCGTCTGGATGTCTCTCTCTTGTCCCGTCTCGATGTCTCTCTCTTGTCCCGTCTGGATGTCTCTCTCTTGTCCCGTCTGGATGTCTCTCTCTTGTCCCGTCTGGATGTCTCTCTCTTGTCCCGTCTGGATGTCTCTCTCTTGTCCCGTCTCGATGTCTCTCTCTTGTCCCGTCTCGATGTCTCTCTCTTGTCCCGTCTGGATGTCTCTCTCTTGTCCCGTCTCGATGTCTCTCTCTTGTCCCGTCTGGATGTCTCTCTCTGATCCCGTCTGGTTGTCTCTCTCTTGTCCCGTCTCGATGTCTCTCTCTTGTCCCTTCTGGATGTCTCTCTCTTGTCCCGTCTGGATGTCTCTCTCTTGTCCCGTCTGGATGTCTCTCTCTTGTCCCGTGTTGATGTCTCTCTCTTGTCCCGTCTGGATGTCTCTCTCTTGTCCCGTCTGGATGTCTCTCTCTTGTCCCGTCTGGATGTCTCTCTCTGATCCCGTCTGGATGTCTCTCTCTTGTCCCGTCTGGATGTCTCTCTCTTGTCCCTTCTGGATGTCTCTCTCTTGTCCCGTGTTGATGTCTCTCTCTTGTCCCGTCTGGATGTCTCTCTCCTGTCCCGTCTGGATGTCTCTAACTTGTCCCGTCTGGATGTCTCTCTCTTGTCCCGTCTGGATGTCTCTCTCTTGTCCCGTCTGGATGTCTCTCTCTTGTCCCGTCTCGATGTTTCTCTCTTGTCCCGTCTCGATGTCTCTCTCTTGTCCCGTCTCGATGTCTCTCTCTTGTCCCGTCTGGATGTCTCTCTCTTGTCCCGTCTGGATGTCTCTCTCTTGTCCCGTCTGGATGTCTCTCTCTTGTCCCGTCTGGATGTCTCTCTCTTGTCCCATCTGGATGTCTCTCTCCTGTCCCGTCTGGATGTCTCTCTCCTGTCCCGTCTGGATGTCTCTCTCCTGTCCCGTCTGGATGTCTCTCTCTTGTCCCGTCTGGATGTCTCTCTCTTGTCCCGTCTCGATGTCTCTCTCTTGTCCCGTCTCGATGTCTCTCTCTTGTCCCGTCTGGATGTCTCTCTCTTGTCCCTTCTGGATGTCTCTCTCTTGTCCCGTGTTGATGTCTCTCTCTTGTCCCGTCTGGATGTCTCTCTCTTGTCCCGTCTGGATGTCTCTCTCTGATCCCGTCTGGTTGTCTCTCTCTTGTCCCGTCTCGATGTCTCTCTCTTGTCCCTTCTGGATGTCTCTCTCTTGTCCCGTCTGGATGTCTCTCTCTGATCCCGTCTGGATGTCTCTCTCTTGTCCCGTCTCGATGTCTCTCTCTTGTCCCTTCTGGATGTCTCTCTCTTGTCCCGTCTCGATGTCTCTCTCTTGTCCCTTCTGGATGTCTCTCTCTTGTCCCGTGTTGATGTCTCTCTCTTGTCCCGTCTGGATGTCTCTCTCTTGTCCCGTCTGGATGTCTCTCTCTTGTCCCGTCTGGATGTCTCTCTCTGATCCCGTCTGGATGTCTCTCTCTGATCCCGTCTGGATGTCTCTCTCTTGTCCCGTCTCGATGTCTCTCTCTTGTCCCTTCTGGATGTCTCTCTCTTGTCCCGTGTTGATGTCTCTCTCTTGTCCCGTCTGGATGTCTCTCTCCTGTCCCGTCTGGATGTCTCTAACTTGTCCCGTCTGGATGTCTCTCTCTTGTCCCGTCTGGATGTCTCTCTCTTGTCCCGTCTGGATGTCTCTCTCTTGTCCCGTCTCGATGTCTCTCTCCTGTCCCGTCTGGATGTCTCTCTCTTGTCCCGTCTCGATGTCTCTCTCTTGTCCCGTCTGGATGTCTCTCTCTTGTCCCGTCTGGATGTCTCTCTCTTGTCCCGTCTGGATGTCTCTCTCTTGTCCCGTCTGGATGTCTCTCTCCTGTCCCGTCTGGATGTCTCTCTCCTGTCCCGTCTGGATGTCTCTCTCTTGTCCCGTCTGGATGTCTCTCTCTTGTCCCGTCTGGATGTCTCTCTCTTGTCCCGTCTCGATGTCTCTCTCTTGTCCCGTCTGGATGTCTCTCTCTTGTCCCATCTCGATGTCTCTCTCTTGTCCCGTCTGGATGTCTCTGTCTTGTCCCGTCTGGATGTCTCTCTCTTGTCCCGTCTGGATGTCTCTCTCTTGTCCCGTCTCGATGTCTCTCTCTT
Organism: Pleuronectes platessa; assembly: GCF_947347685.1. Taxonomy (NCBI): domain Eukaryota; kingdom Metazoa; phylum Chordata; class Actinopteri; order Pleuronectiformes; family Pleuronectidae; genus Pleuronectes; species Pleuronectes platessa. The sequence continues at coordinate 24,347,427 of NC_070641.1, forward strand.
GTCCCGTCTGGATGTCTCTCTCTTGTCCCGTCTGGATGTCTCTCTCTTGTCCCGTCTCGATGTCTCTCTCTTGTCCCGTCTCGATGTCTCTCTCTTGTCCCGTCTGGTTGTCTCTCTCTTGTCCCGTCTCGATGTCTCTCTCTTGTCCCGTCTGGATGTCTCTCTCTTGTCCCGTCTGGATGTCTCTCTCTTGTCCCGTCTGGATGTCTCTCTCTTGTCCCGTCTGGTTGTCTCTCTCTTGTCCCGTCTCGATGTCTCTCTCTTGTCCCGTCTGGTTGTCTCTCTCTTGTCCCGTCTGGATGTCTCTCTCTTGTCCCGTCTGGATGTCTCTCTCTTGTCCCGTCTGGATGTCTCTCTCTTGTCCCGTCTCGATGTCTCTCTCTTGTCCCGTCTCGATGTCTCTCTCTTGTCCCGTCTGGATGTCTCTCTCTTGTCCCGTCTGGATGTCTCTCTCTTGTCCCGTCTGGATGTCTCTCTCTTGTCCCGTCTCGATGTCTCTCTCTTGTCCCGTCTGGATGTCTCTCTCTTATCCCGTCTCGATGTCTCTCTCTTCTCCCGTCTCGATGTCTCTCTCTTGTCCCGTCTCGATGTCTCTCTCTTGTCCCGTCTCGATGTCTCTCTCTTGTCCCGTCTCGATGTCTCTCTCTTGTCCCGTCTCGATGTCTCTCTCCTGTCCCGTCTCGATGTCTCTCTCTTGTCCCGTCTGGATGTCTCTCTCCTGTCCCGTCTCGATGTCTCTCTCTTGTCCCGTCTCGATGTCTCTGGAGCAGCGAGCGCTTCACTGAGGTCACCGACTACAGTCACATGACCCTGAGGAGCTGCGGGGGGGGTCACACCGTCACCTCGGCCAATCAGCGGCGCAGCGGCCTGCCGACCATGAAGCACCACAGCCAACCGGAGGGGGACGGTGGTATTCAGGTGTGACGTGTAGCTCCAGTGGACAGACACACACACACACACACACAGTGAGGACACAACCTGTGAAAGTCTACTCTCTAAATGGATTCTGTTTGTGTGTGTGTGTGTGTGTGTGTGTGTGTCTGTCTGTGTGTGTCCTCGCTGTCAGTCAGAGGAGGTGGACATCCTCGGAATGGACGGACACATTTACAGAGGACGCCTGAACGGCCCGAACATCAGAGGCACAGAAACTAAACTCCCTACGATCCCCACCAGAGACGGTAAATGTCCTTAAACCTCATGGAGGACACAAACCCCCCAACGAGTGAGACCCAGAGACGGTAGAGGACAGTGAAGGTTAGAACATGAGGACGTTCAGAGCTCAGAACCTCAAACTGACCAGATCCACAGACCTCAGATCAGGTCTCTCATTCGTCCTGGTCCCTCTCTGCTGTTGATGTTTGAACGTCTCTGTCCCTGAAGGTCTGAGGACGAGAGACGGGACCAGAAGTTCACCGTCACACAAAGCTGCTGCTTCTCCAGAGGGAGGAGACAACACAGCAGCTCCCCCCAGTGGCAGGAGCCGCTCAGGTGAGACTCACACACACAGACACACAACACAGACACACAACACAGACACACAACACAGCAGCTCCCCACAGTGTCAGGAGCCGCTCAGGTGAGACTCACACACACAGACACACAACACAGACACACAACACAGCAGCTCCCCCCAGTGGCAGGAGCCGCTCAGGTGAGACTCACACACACAGACACACAACACAGACACACAACACAGCAGCTCCCCCCAGTGGCAGGAGCCGCTCAGGTGAGACTCACACAGACAGACACACAACACACAGACACACAACACAGCAGCTCCCCCCAGTGGCAGGAGCTGCTCAGGTGAGACTCACACAGACAGACACACAACACAGACACACAACCCAGCAGCTCCTCACAGTGTCAGGAGCCGCTCAGGTGAGACTCACACACACAGACACACAACACAGACACACAACACAGACACACAACACAGCAGCTCCCCCCAGTGTCAGGAGCCTCTCAGGTGAGACAGACACAGACAGACACACAACACAGACACACAACACAGAAACACAACCCAGCAGCTCCCCACAGTGTCAGGAGCCGCTCAGGTGAGACTCACACCCACAGACACACAACACAGACACACAACACAGCAGCTCCCCACAGTGTCAGGAGCCGCTCAGGTGAGACTCACACAGACAGACACACACAGACACACACTTCCACTTTAACACTGTTGTATCAGCGTGTCCCTGAATCCAGAGTGTCTTCATCGCCCCCTGGTGGCTGGCTGCAGTAGAGGTCATAAACCCTCCTCCTCCATGTTAGCAGGTGGAACTTGGTCCAAACCCCAAAACAATCCAAGTAGAATTGATTTGGATCAACTTATCAACATTGATACCATTGGTTCAAAATAATATTGATAAATTCTCATTACTCTTATAATATTAAAAATCATTGAATTCTGTTGATGTTATTAAAACACTGTCCTCTGTGTGTCCAGCCTCCAGCAGCTCCACTCGTGATTGGCGGCTGTCGACTCTGGGCTGCTCGTCTCAGAGCTCCGTCTCCGCCCCGAGGAGCTCCGAGGCTGCAGACAAGCAGGGCGACCTGTAGGGGGCGACACTGAGTCTGCACTGTTTCACTGTGTTAAAGAGCTTCGGCTGGTAGGACGCCACCTGCTGGAGCTAACAGGCTTTGTTTATGAGCTCCGTTCCTTGTGCAAACTCACATTTCTTTTTTTTTTACTTCTGTGATCAGCCACTTTGAATATTGTTTAAAGTAAAAAATAATAATTTGTAATTTGATAAAGTTGAGTGTAAATTGTATCACGTCATGTTGCTCCTGAGGATTTTTAATCATTATGAATGAATCATATTTCATTCAGAGTTAAAGTTGCCAGAACATGTTTTCATCCAATTAAAAGCCACAAAACAAAACTCTATAAAATGTATTTGTCACATTTATTCTGTTGATATTAAATGTGAGGTAGTTGATGTGTTGAGCTGAGACGCTGATAACCTGTAAACCTGTAAACCTGGATGTTACGTAATGAAGGAAAACACAAGCTACGACGTTCACATCCTGTTCACAGAGCAGCAGCAGGAAGGAGGGGGGGGGGGGGCTGTTCACAGAGCAGCAGCAGGAAGGAGGGGGGGGGGGGGGCTGTTCACAGAGCAGCAGCAGGAAGGTCGCGGGGGGGGGTGAGTCAGGCTGAAGCAGAAGTCGTCACAGAGGAGGAAGGAGCAAAGCGTTTCCTGTCATTGAAGAATTCACTTTTATGTTGAGTCTATTTCTGAAGTTCTCAGAATCTTCTCTCAACGTTTAGATGATGACTAGAAACTTTCAGATTAAGACTTAACATCAGAAAATCATGAAGATTAAAATCCACAGTTACAGATGAAACCATCACACGTGACTCTAACATGAATCAAACACAGAACTCAAGTGAAGCACAGAGGAGCTGGCAGCTAACGGAGGGTTTCACTGAAAAGGCTTCACAAGGATTTGGTGATAAAAAAAAAATTGCATATTTTCTATTTCTTATAATTTATAATATAGTATAATATTATTTTATACTATTATTTGGTCGCTGGTGTGATTTTTCACACGTCAGCTTCCTCCCACTGTTCAGAAATGAAGACACACATCTTGAACTCACTTTAACTCGACACTCACGTTGAGCAGCTCAACAACCACTTCCTTCCTCAACCTCCACTCACCAGTAAAACCACAAGAGCATCTCAACCGTTTGCTCTTCCAGTAAAAACAACCGACGCCACAGGAAGTAGATCATACCTTGTTTTATTAAACATATAAATACAAATCTCAGCAGAAGAAATGAACTGGAGAGAAATCTCTATAAAAGAGTCATGGATCACAACAGAGTGAGCTTCTGAAATATCATCCAAGTGACAAGAACAAAATCCTGAACGGAGAAAAAGTGTCTTAAAGTTCATTTGTAAAATCCTCCGGATGTTTGAGACACAAACTGTGTCCGGCCTCCAGCTGAGAGGACGTCCACACAGACCTGGACACGTCAGGACACGTCTGTCCTCAGCTCGCAGCCGTGAGAAGACATCTGGATCATAACGTGTCGTTTCTCCTTCAGTTCAGTATCCTCATGTGATCTGTGAGTCTGCATCGTTTATCAGATCTGCTGCAGTAATCTGGATTAATCCCTTCATCACATTTCAAGCCAACATTCGATATTTACGTCTGAACTGAGTAAACTGAAGAAATCTGTTCTCAACACTATTTCTCTGAGGTTTTACAAAGAAGATGAATCGATGAATAAACCACGTACAGTGAATCCCAAAGAGGAGGAGCTTCAGCAGGTCGTCTCCTCGGCTCTTTAACGTTAATCTGTAAAAACAAACCTGGAGAAAACTAAATGAACCCAGAAAAGTCAAACCCGTCACAGCTGCTTTTCTACGGGGCAGATTTTTCCGTTAAAGTAAGTTTGGATCATTTCTGCGTCACAGGTTGAAATATGATCTCATCCTGAGCTGGAGCTCAACAAGTCGCAGCTCAACCAGAGAGACGAGCTGGAACCAACAATCAAAACAAGAGAGACACAGGAGAAGCTTGATTGTCTCTGAAAGTGTGAAAAACAAAACCTCCTGGATCTGAATCCCCAACTCCACAAGAACTCGTTTGACTTTGACATCAGGGGACGTTTTGTCACAATTAAACCTCGACACTAATCTACAGGTGATTTTTTAAATGTTTTATGTTAATTATAAAAGAGAGAAAGGGAACAGAAGAGTCTCCGGTTGGTTTGTGGATCAGATCGTTCAGGTCTGAGGAGACGGATGTCCTCCGAGCGTCCGTCTTCAGTCCAGCTCGTCTCCACCCTGTGATCCCGGCTGTGAAGACATTCAGAGCGAGGGGGGCGTCTCCCATTCAGACAGAGGTAGGAGTGGTTGAGCGTCTGAAAAGGTTGTGTGGAAAATCACTGAGTCGGCCTCGAATCGCCGCACACAGAAACACGGTGAACCCCCGTCCACGGCTCAATGGTCTCTCAGCAGGTGGACGTGTGTCCTGTCTGGGGACGTCCTCTGAAGCTCGAGGATGAGGAACCAGCTGCCGCTCGCTCACCAGCAGGAAAGAGCTTCACCGGAAACCTGGCATTTTACACATCATCAAATTATTGCTCGTTTTGTCCTTTTACCAAAATCGTCCATCATCACGGTGTCTCACTGCTGCTTCGTCCACAGGGACACGAGGTCAACGTGGACACGAGGTCGGGGACACGAGGTCGGGGACACGAGGTCAACGTGGACACGATGAAGACGCAGACGAGACAAACTGTTTGTCTTCAGTTTCCTCAGGAGAAGAAGAAGCAGGATCTTCGTCTTCTTCACACATGAAACCCCCCCCCCCCCCACCCCCACCTCTGGTCCCCAGACAGAATCTCTTGTCCTGCAACCCCCCCCCCCCCCCCTCATCTCTGACTGTGGAGTGCCGGTACGACAGGGGGCTGCTGGGAGCCGCTGGGCTGGGACACCGGGGGCCACATGGGAGTCTGTTGCATGTGGTAGTGGTGGTGGTGCATGTGGTGGCCGGTGGGCGAGGAGGGCGGCAGCCAGGCCGGCTGGTGGCCGGGGGGGGACGAGGCCCAGAAGGAGCCGAACCCCGACGTGGAGGAGGGGGCCGGGGGGGAGCAGGCCATGGACGCCTGGGAGGGGCCGCTGGGGCCGCTGGGGCCACACTCAGACGCTCGCAGTTTGGAGAACATGGTGATGGCGTCGGGGAAGTTCGGGGGCGTGGCCGGAGTGTTCCTGGGCGTACACATCTGTGGGGGGGGGAAACAGAAGACTCTTCAGGTTAAGACGAGACGCTGGAGTTTCCTCTAAAACTGTCTGAAAACACACACACACACACACACACACACACACACACACACACACACACACACACACACACACACACACACACACACACACACACACACACACACACACACACACACACACACACACACACACACACACACACACACACACTTTATATTTTAGGTATAAATTACTGAGAAGTATTTAAACAGAGAATCAGATCAAAGTGATAAACGGACTCCAGCACGAGGGTGTGTTCCTGCTCCTCCCCTCCAGGGGGCGCCGGTGTTCACATCAGATCTGTACGTACTTTATAAACAATAAGACAACTCATGACTCGGTCACAGGGGAGGAACGACTGACACACGCTACACACGTGACCCTCGACACAGAACCGGTTCTCTGTCCTGCTGACGACCTGCAGCGTTTGTTTGAGAACGAACAAGCTCGTCTCTGATTGGCCTTTGACCCCAGGCGTAACCTGGCAACACTCCATCAGGAAGTGAAGGAACCTTCAGGTCCATCAGAACGTGAAGGAACCTTCAGGTCCATCAGAACGTGAAGGAACCTTCAGGTCCAGCAGAACGTGAAGGTTCCTTCAGGTCCAGCTGGACTCAGGACTCATGTGGTGGCTGATCTCTGATTCTGAGAGAACTGCACTTTGAGTTTCGTTAGTTCAACGTTGTGAAACCGTCGACTCATTCAGCTTCAGAGCAGGAAACTGTCACTTCACTGAAACCACAGTTAATAGGGTGTGTGTGTGTGTGTGTGTGTGTGTGTGTGTGTGTTTCTGCAGCAGCCATGTTTTCAGTCTGCCGCTCGTCCTCTGCTCTTGTTCAGTGTACGTGTCTCTCTCTCGCTCTGGGAGGAGTGTGTTGTAGCTCGGGGGGGGGGGGGGGGAGGAGGAGGAGGAGGAGGAGGCAGCCGGGGTTTGTTATTATTTTGGGTGCAGTGCGATGACATCATCTGGCTGGAGGCCGTGGAGGGCAGGACTGAACATGGCTGCAGAGGTGGAGAAGAGGAGTGAAGCAAGAGGCAGCTGCTGCCCCCCCCCCCCCCCTGCAGCCATGTTGGCTCAGTGCTACAGAGACAGAACCAGTGAAGCAGCAACAATGAGCCTTTAATCAAAGATGGACAAACTGGTTTTTCACTGAGGAGCCGTCAACACAACTCTGAATCAGAGACTGGTGTAAACTGGTCTCTGATTCAGAGACTGGTGTAAACTGGTCTCTGATTCAGAGACTGGTGTAAACTGGTCTCGTGTCGCATGGAAACTCGGAGGTTGTGTTTTAGTCTGAACAGAAACTGAGACTTCCCAGGGTCCATGAACGCACCTCGCAGGAAGACTTCAGGGGCTTTTAGGTCTAAAACATGTTTTAACTTTCAGTTTAGTTTCTGCCTGAACAGAGTTTACACCCCCCCCCCCCCCCTCCCCCCGGGTGGAGTCCAGCAGGTCAGTGGGTGCACCCTCCCGGCGTCCAGTTCGAGGATCAGCTTCTGAGTAACACACGTCTGGAGCGTTCATGCACTTACCATCTGGTGGTGGTGAGTGGGGATGTGGGCCTCCTGGAAGAAGGAGCTTAAGGCCGTCTGGAGAGACACAGAGACGAGGGAACACTTAGACTTCATTTCAAACCCAACAACAATCAGAGACTTGATAAAGAGGTGAACAGCAGCTTTTCTCTGAGCAACAAGGAAACGAGTCGGCTCCTTGTTCCTCTGAAGGAAACGAGTCGGCTCCTTGTTCCTCTGAAGGAAACGAGTCGGCTCCTTGTTCCTCTGAAGGAAACGAGTCGGCTCCTTGTTGCTCTGAAGGAAATGAGTCGGCTCCTTGTTCCTCTGAAGGAAACGAGTCGGCTCCTTGTTGCTCTGAAGGAAATGAGTCGGCTCCTTGTTCCTCTGAAGGAAACGAGTCGGCTCCTTGTTCCTCTGAAGGAAACGAGTCGGCTCCTTGTTCCTCTGAAGGAAACGAGTCGGCTCCTTGTTGCTCTGAAGGAAACACACTTCAGGAGCTGCCGACAGAAACCAGCTGATAACAACCAGTCCAAACACATTCCAGCCTGAGTCCTGTTAGTGACGGGTCGACCACACCAGATCCCTCCGGCTCGCTCACTGAGACACACTGTTTCTGACCTTTTGGGATGTTTCACGGGTAAAACTCTTCCTTTAACACCGCGTGTTCATTCAGAACATACAACACGTTCTCTAACCATGTCCATCAGCGTCTTACAGTACAGATCACATGACCCCTCACTAACACTGGTGTAAACAGAGGAAAGGGCTTGTTTTACTGCTCAGCGTCGCCTCCATTTCCCTTCACTGGCGGCCTCTCTCTCTCCCTCCCTCTCCCTCCCTCTCTCAAGAGCCTCAGTGAATGCAGTGCCCCCCCCCCCCCCCCCTCACAGGCTGGTTGTTTGACAACAGCAGCGGCGGTGCAGGAATGTGTCGTACAACGTGACACACATATCAAAGTGTGAAGGCTCCTGACAGCTTTTGTGTGAAGAGCCACAGAACCCACACTGCTCTTTGTCTCCACCCGGTTGGTCCTGTGAGTGTCCCCCACCAGTGTCTCGTCTGTCCACTCACATTTCCTGCTGCTGTAAACACAATCCCGGTCCCAGAGAGGACACCACTCGATCACAGCTCGTTGTCTTCACACTGACTCAATCACACGAGTCACGTGAAGGACTAACTGATTATTTGATGCTCCTCCATCTTGAGGAGCCGGTGATCAAACCCTCGCCTGTGATGACGCGTTTGAGGAAACAGGAAGAATCAAACTCCAACCAGAATCACGTTCAACAGCTCGTCTCACGGACACAGAACCAGTTTCACATGGTGTGTGTGTGTGTGTGTCTGTCCCTGTAGAGGGACGAGCTCGTCCTCTCAGTCTGAATCAACAACGTCTCAGTTTAGGCTCCTCACAGAGAAGAAGTCCTCACACAGAGAGTCTTTGATATTAACCACTGGGCTGTGATGGAAGACAAAGCTCCACTTTAGTGTCACTGGTGAGAAGCTGCAATCCCACCATGTTTGACAACTCTGTTTAAAAATGGATTCAGACGATTGTTCATGTTTCTTCAATCGATCACTTATTGTTCCTCGACCTCTCGGAGACGGAGGACACGTCTCCGTGTCTGAAACTGATTCGTCCGTCCAATCGTCTCGGCTCCAAAGACAAACACACCGGAGGAGAACAGCTGGAAGGATGAAGCATCATCTGTTCTATAAATAACTGAGGAGAGGATCAGTGTCAGCTTGTCTCCTGTAGAGACAGAGGAGATGGCGGCTCCGTCCCAGCAGAGACGGTGGGACAGACATCGTCTCTGACAGAGAAGTGTCCCAACCCTTTGGTTTGTGAGCCGATGCTTTGAAGCCAGTTTCACCTTTTCTCCAGCGCCATCTTGGTTTTTTGAAACCAGAAGTGACCATGTGTGGAGAATGTGGGGGTGGAGCCTGACCGAGTCAATCACACTGTATGTCACTACAAGGACGTCAGCTGCACGGGCTGAGACGTCATGATTGACAGCTGACACTGAGTTCTGATTGGTCGAGCCCATGTGTTTGACCTTGACTTAAAGGAATCTGACTTCAGATGTCGTCACCACCTCAAGATGGCAGCTTCCTCCTCTGAGATGTTTTGGCTTCATTGTGGAGGAGGTGACGCGTCGTCCTCCATCTTAGTGTCGGACCGGAGCTTTATTATGACTCGGTCTCGTGGGACTGATGCTAATGTAAATAACGTGTGTTATTCTGAACGTTTCCCTGAGTTGTGTCGTTGTGTTATTGCAGCAGGAACCTGCACTTCACACTCTGCGGGGACGTGACCACAACTTAACACCTGAAATGCGACCCGGCGGCCGGCGGCTCGCGGACAGGCCGAGGCCGAGGCGCTGCCGCCGGCCTGGAGACTCCCGGGGACTCGGAGGTTGTAAACAAACCCGGAGTAGCCACGGGGCTAAGCTAACGTAGCTTCAGTAGCGCATGGTGGCTGAACCTGAAGGAACCGATCCGCACCGGGCTCCGAGAGGACCCCTCCACGGCTCGTCCACAGCGGGGGGGGGACGCGGGCCGCAGCCGGGAGGAAGCCCCGGAGGACGGACTCACCTCGAACTGCCAGTGGGCCGCCTGGAGCAGCTGCTTCGCCTGGTCCGCGGCGCAACCCGCCGTCAGGACGAACTGGTTGATCATCACCTGGTGGCGCAGCTCGTCCATGTTCACGGACATGATGTGCGCGGGTAGCGGGACACTGACCGGGACACAGACCGGGGGGGGCTCCGGAGCTTCAGTCTCTGAGTCTCAGCATCAACAACGTTCTGCTGTCATCACCAACAACAAAGAGCAGCGCGACGCTCATTGGTCGACTGCGCAGACACAGTCCACTACACGATCGCTGATTGGCTCCGGATGGGAAGCGTTTGAACTCACGGTGCACTTGTTTTATTTATCAGGGGCACTCCCGGTGAGTGTGGTAGAGCAGCTCCAGTCGATGCTGTCGACTCCGCCCTTCTGCGGTTATCCGACGTATCTCAACACGCGCTTTATTTAAGTCCCTCAATCTGACGTCATGTGTTTTCAAGCCGCTGATTGGCTGCGTCCTGTGACCGGAAGATAAAGTGTAGACATGTAAACAATCATCTTTTTATATATAAACTTTTTTAAGTTTACTCAAAGTTTAGAAGATTATCATTTTATAAAGACCTTTTTAAAGCTGCTCAGACAGAAACACAAACACACAAAGAAACAAAAACACACAAACTCAAACACACAAATATACAGATATTGTTATGGGAACAAAAACAAATCTATAATTGACATATTGACATAAATAAAACATTTTAGATGAAGGTATTTGATTAGTCTTTTTTTAGTAATTGTATACAATAATATTGTTTTTTTTAATTTCGTACCTATATCATACATCAATAATTAATGACATGTTTATATCATTAATAATTTATTTTGATCTCACACAGTTTAAGTGACCTACCGATCAGTGTAAATAGAAATCTGTAATATTTGCCGGTCCCAGTGGAGAAGTTCCCTGAAGGAGCAGCTCCAGCAGAACGACTGGTCTCCTCACGTGAGAGCAGCTCTGTGTCGGTGAATAATTCAGCTGAGCTGCAGCTGAGAGCACGTGTGACACAGGGACTTCTTCTATTATGTATGTTGACAGGCTGTCACCTGAAGAAACACTGAACTCACTCTGCTCTCCTGCAGAGTAACAGGTAACATTATATTCTTCCACAGACCAATCGTGTGAATTCAGCTGGTTCCAGTTTGTCATTGGCTCCACGGTGAAAAACAAAAGAATAAAACAGTGCAATGAATAAACAGATGAAATTAAGCTGTGACTTGAGATCCTCACAGAAAACATATACAATATAAACAAATACATGAGAACATTCATATCTGTGAGTCATGATAAAACGATTCCTGAGTTCTGGTCAGAAGCTCAGACGATGTGGTCGAGTGGAGTGAGGAGCAGTAGGAGGTCAGTTTAAACTTCGACCTGTTAACGCAGCAGGTTTGTCTGTAAATCTTCACTCATCCATCTTTGTTTCTTTCTCTCATTTCATCTTCCCGTCGCCCTCTCGCACCTCCTGCTGTCTGGGAATCAGCTCTCTGATTGGTTGATGCATCAGGGTCGTTTCTCCTCAAAACAAGAAGATACAGTAAAGAGAGGGGGGGGGGGGGGGGGGTCATTAAGGTCTGCAGTGAATCACTAACACACATCTATCTGATGGTCAGCAACACGATCACAGCTTCAAGTTTTTAAAGTGAAGCGTCTGAAGACTGGACCAGTTCAAACCTACTGTCACTCAAATCAGCATCCAGTTCTACTACTAATAATAATAATAACAATAAAGACAGAATTCAGTCAACAACACAGTCACATTAAATCAACACAACATGTCTGACATAACTTATCTTCCAGGAAGTTTTTACAGTACGACAGAGAATTTCTTTTGTCCTTTGTAATCTCAATAACAATATTATAATAAATATGATCAACTTAATATTATGATGTGTCTCTGAATAACTTTATGTTTGACACTAGAATCACCAGAGTCTGAAAAAACTGAGCTGTGATCTGAAAACCGAAAAAGTGTAAAATGTTTTTTGAAGTAAGAACAAGATCTCAGATAATATATTTTAATTTTCTTCACATTTCTCCCATTTCTTTCGATTTTGCAGTACAATCAAATATATAACATACAATTACAAACACACAAATGGCAATTTAAAACATTTCAGTTAATTTTCCTCATTGAATTTAAATTAAATCAAAGGTTTACTTGAGGACATCTTTTATATTTCCTGTTCAAATCAAATAATCTGACTTAATGCTTTTAATTAAAAGACCTTAAAATACAGCTCCTGTTGAACGAGTGAGACGATATGAATGTTTGGACTTTTTAAAGTGAGTTTAGAAAATATTTTGTGTGAGACGATGGAGGTTAATTTAGACACAGAGACACTGACACGTTAGAATATATAAATATATCACATAAATATATAATAAGTCAAATAAAGTCTCTTAGTGAAACATAATATATAATATATTCAATGGTGTGTGGCGCCCTCTTCTGTCCAGCTGCGAGCACTGCAAGTTAAACTAATTAATAAAGTCTTTCTGAACTTCCAACTTTATTTGTCCCCAAATTTGTGTTTACAGCGGAGAACATAGAACATAGAACATAAAATATAAAGAACATGGACTTGCAGGACAATAAGGGATCATCATCTTACTGATAACAACACAAATCATCAGAGAGACATCATTGTCGACATCGACAACAGAACAACACAACACCACACACTCACTCACTCTTCCCCATCATGACTTCTTATGGATCAGCTAATCCTACATTTATAAAAAACAATATGAGGTCTATCCTCATTTTGTCTCTTTAGTTGAGTTAACCAAAATAATCTTTATTTAATAAACTGCTTATTATCTGACTGTGTGTGTGTCTGTGTGTGTCTGTGTCCTGTCAGTCAAGTCTACCAGCAGAAGCCGTGTCTAAGTCTTTAGGTCTTTAATCCCTCGGGGTCTGGAGACGGATCCGGCCCTCGCTGATCCTGCCGCTCTGTGGGTCACTGTGGTTGGCTGCTCCCTCTCTGACCTCTGACCTCTGACCTCTGTCGGAGGTGTGAACGATGTGAGATGATCGGGAGCTGCTCTTCTATCTGTTCTGATTCTAGTTGATTGTAGTAAAGTGTGTTTACTCAAGTTGTGTATTATATGATTTTGAAGTACTTGTACAGGATCATTTGTAGGACAAATTTTTTACTACACTGAAAACAAAGAAATAAAAGAACTCTAAACAGAAAATTAGCTTTGTCCTCTAAAGCAGCGCAGATATTTTATTATTTCACAAGGAGCAATAAAGCACGAGTCTCCTCTGAATCACACGACAAAGTGTCAACCTGAACGCAACAAACTGCGTTTCTACAAAACACACACAGATTTTCACACAGCTTTAATCTTCCCATTATTAACTTTTGAAGCCGATCAGTCAAAGGTCAAAGGTCAAGGTCAACAAAAGAGTGGTGGGACAGACACATGTCTTCACAAAGACAATCTGCAGCAGGTTGTGAGCAGAGGAGAGGACGCGTCGTCAGCAGCTTCTCGTCCAACGCGAGGAGACGTTTTATTGCTTTACAGTTTCTTTGTGAGGGGCCTCAGGAAACCACTCAGCCACACTAACACAACGTGCGAGGGGCCAGAGCTTTTTGTTTCGCCTGTTTCTCCCTTTTCTGTCGTATGGACAAAAACTACATTCCTTCACCCCCCCCCAACACACTCACACACACTTACACACTCACACACACACACACACACACACAGTCCAAACACTGAGTCCAACTCTCACTCTGTCCCTGATGACGCTGCCAGAACTGTGTTGATCTCTGTTTTCATCCAAATGAAGAATAAGGACAGAATCTATCAGAGAATCAGGAAAAGTCCTGAAACTGAAACAAAGTCCTGATGTCCCTCAACTCTCTGGTGAAGGTATCATCACAGCCAGCTCTGGGTCCAGTCCCTTCAAAGTGTCACACACACACTGTAGATAAAGATGGACGACGTGACGGCTGTGTGAAGCCAAAGTTGTGTCTCGGTTCAGAGATGGAGTCCTTGGGAGGACACAGAGCCCCCCCCCCCCCCCCCCCCCATTCGCTGTGCAGACCGTGAAGAACCGACCGAAGTCAACAGACGGTTTCCGTGATGGCGTCCTGCGGTTACCTAGCAGCGGACGTGAAGTGGATTCTATCATGTTGACCATCGACTGTCCGGTTGAGGCCTGATGCTCAAGAGTCACACCTCTTTCCAAACTGCAATGGATTCTGGGATATGTTGGACCAGGAAAGAGGCAAAGACGCGTTTATCTGCCACATTTGAGGTTTGAAAATGAGTCTGGTCGCTCCGCTGGGTCTCGGTCTTCAGCCTCCGGAGGATCCGACCGCCGGCTCCATGTGAGCAGATGGGACATGGACCGAACTTTAAAAAGTCAAAGAAGACGTTAAATAAATGTTTCTGTGAGTTCAGGAAGTTCTTAATCACTGATGTTTCTGATCGGTTTGGTTTCAATCTGTTATTTGATGATTTAAAAACAGACGTCAAACCAAAATGTTGCAGTAGAGCACAAAGTACCTAAAGTACATTCCTGTAGTACATGTACTTCAGAGGATCCTCTGGATTAGTACATGTACCCCAGAGGATCATCTGTATTACATGTACTATCCTCTGTCACATGTACTCCAGAGGATCCTCTCCGCCCTGCGGCGGGTCCGCGGGCCGCGGCTTGAGAACCTGCAGCGGCGGCACCGGGACTGCAGGGTGATTAAAGAAGCGCTATAGAAACCAGCGGACCAATGGAGGAGCAGGACGCTGTTTACAGGGAGGAGGGGGGGGCACCGTTTCTATGGTTCCTGGACAAACCTCCTGCAGACAGGTATTAAACCAGAAACCCACTGCTGCGCACAGGAGGAGAGGAAGAGGAGCAGAGGAAGAGGAGGTGAAGAAGAAGAAGAAGAGGAAGAGGAGGTGAAAAAGAAGAAGAAGAAGAGGAAGAGGAGCAGAGGAAGAGAGGAAGAGAGGAAGAGGAGGAGGTGAAGAACAAGAAGAAGAAGAGGAGCAGAGGAGCACTGGACTTTTCTCCTTTTCTCCATCTGTCGATCACAAAGTGAGAAACAGATGAAACTGGATCAGATCAATAAACTGATAAACTGCTGGTTTGGGATTAAAACATCTGACACAAGGTGAGTGAGAATATTATCAGTTCATAAAGTTACACACACACGGACACACACACACACGGACACGGACACGGACACACACGGACCTGTACACTGTTGGAATGAAGACTTGAAACATCCGAGTCAACTTTAAATTCACTAACGGATAAATAATAATTCTACAATAAAATATAAACTGTTAATAATAATAATAATAATAATAATACGACGAGTTTATGACTTTATATATTTTAAAGTGAGTAAGAATAGTAATAAGAATAATAAGATCTTTTAAAAAAAACTTTTTGAAATGAATAACTCAACAGACATTAGAATAAAAATCATGTTAATATTTGTATATTTCAATGATATCACGAGTTTGAAACACCTGAGTGCTGAGTTCCCTGTCTCACTTCAGGTTCCAGAAAGTTCCACAAGTTCCATGTTCCTCATGTTCCTCATGCTCCTCATGTTCTTCATGTTCCTCATGTTCCTCATGTTCCTCATGTTCCTCATGCTCCTCATGCTCCTCATGTTCCTCATGCTCCTCATGTTCCTCATGCTCCTCAGGTGACAGACGAACACTGAGACTCCACAGCATGTTTCACTCAGACTGTTTTTAAATTTCATCATTGTCTTGTTCGCACTTTGCAGAAGCTGCTGAATATCCTCCCGTCAGGAGGAGGAGGAGGGGGAGCAGGAGCAGCAGCAGGAGGAGCAGGTGCAGGAGCAGCAGCAGGAGGAGCAGGTGCAGGAGCAGGAGCTGGGTGCCACAGAGGAGGGAGGTGCTGGACATGCTGTCCCTGAGCTGTGCTGACCCCTGGCCGGAGGGCTCCGTGGGGCTGGAGGAGGAGGTGGTCACCGCCGCTGCTCAGGCGGAGGAGCGGGACTCCACCAGCGGCTCCTTGTGCCTGGACGACAGCCTGACCAGCCTCCAGTGGCTGCAGGAGTTCTCCATCCTCGGAGCCAGCGTCCCGCAGCAGAGCCACCACCAGACCGGCCTGTTCGGACCCCCGCCGCCGGGGGCCGACGCCCCCGTCCTCCCCTCTGGCCGGGGACCCCGCTTCCCTCGGGACGCCCCTGACCCCGGGCAGGCCCACGGCGGCGGCGCACAGCAGGAGGTCGCTCCTCCCCGGGATCGTGGCGCACGGACACTGTCCGGACGAGGTGGACTACAAGAGCGACGCGCACATCAAGCCTCCGTACTCCTACGCGACCCTCATCTGCATGGCCATGCAGGCGAGCAAGAAGAGCAAGATCACCCTGTCCTGCATCTACCAGTGGATCACCGACAACTTCTGCTACTACCGACACGCGGACCCCACCTGGCAGGTAGGGACAACACACAGACACACAGAGACACACAGAGACACACAGGGACAACACACAGAGACACGGAGACACACAGAGACACACAGAGACACACAGAGACACATAGTGACACACAGAGACACATAGAGACACACGGGGACACATAGTGACACACAGAGACACACAGGGACAACACACAGAGACACGGAGACACACAGAGACACACAGAGACACACACACACACACAGACACACACAGAGACACACACACACTCACTCACTCTCTCACACACACACACAGACACACACAAAGACACACACACACTCACTCACTCTCTCTCACACAGACACACACACATACTCACTCACTCTCTCACACACACACACACACAGACACACACACACACTCACTCACTCTCTCACACACACACACACACACACACACTCACTCCCTCACTGCAGAGACACACACCTCAGCCTCTTTGAGGACGTGTCGTCTCCATTGTGTGTAAACGTCTTTGTCTTCACTGCAGGTTTCAGTTTTCTGAGGTCACATCTCAGCTGGGGGATGTTTTTAATTAAAGTCATATTGAATAAATCCATCTCAGAGGAACACAAAGTTGTGCGATGTGTGCTGCTGCACTGTGAAGTATCACTCACCTGTTGAGTGGGATTAAAAGTGAAGCCACAAACACTTAACTCACATTTACCTCCATACAACTAACATGGGTTATAAACATTACTGGTTCCCAGTCGCTGGCTGGTTTTTCTGCTTGAGCAGGAAGAGGTGATGGGGGGGGGGGGGGGCAGCAGATTCCTCGCGGAAGGTTCAGGAATTTTCCAGAAAAGTTTAATTTTGCCAGATGAATGATTGATGAACTGCTCTCTGTGTTTCAGCACCGGCCTCAGACAGTTCAGAGCGTTTTGTTATTTTAAAGCTGTACATGGGGCAGATAATATTTAACAGGGGTCATGAGGTCACTGCTCTATTCAGACCTCACTGAAGGGGGTGGGGGTGGGGGGGGGGGGATTAATGTGGTGGCTGCCGACCTTGTTTCAAGAGAATTATTATAAGTTTAGAGTTAAAGTTTGACGATTTGGAAACTGATCAAATTTCAGGGTTGGATGAGACTCAGACTTGAGACCGGAGTTTGTGTTTCACATGAAGTGTCTCCATAAACTCTCTGGACATCTTCATCGGTGTTTTCTACATGTGTGGCTCCTCTTTACATCCTGAGATCTTTGATTTCACGTTGTTATTTGCATCACGGTTCTGTGTTCTCCTATCGGCTCAGCTGGACCTTCTGTACCAGGGGTCCAGCTGGAGAAAGTCCTCAGAGAGTCCGGGGCCTCTGGGTTCAGTTCATGTCTGAGAGCAGCTTAAGGTTGAATTTAGAAGTGACTCTTAAGTAATTTGTTTTCTGAATCTATTCTCAGAACTCCATCCGTCACAACCTGTCCCTCAACAAGTGCTTCATCAAGGTGCCGCGGCAGAAGGACGAGCCGGGGAAGGGGGGGTTCTGGAAGATCGACCCCCAGTACGCCGAGCGCCTCCTGAGCGGCGCCTACAAGAAGAGACGGATGCCCCCGGTCCAGATCAACCCAGCGTTCCAGAGCCGGCTCCGGGTCGAGCTCCAGCCCCCGTCCAGAGGCGCCGCAGGTCTGGGCATCAACCCAGAGTCGCAGCGCCTCCTCCGGGAGTTTGAAGAGGAAACTGGAGCTGACCAGAACTGGGACCCGCATCTGGCTGAGGGCACCATGCTGGGCTCCTGGCCGGTGGTCAGAGGCAGAGGTGGGGCCAAGAGGAGACAGTCAATGGGTTCCAGAAGCGGTGGAACCAAAGTCCTCCGGCGCTCCAGCTCCCCCCTGCTCTCCATGGACGAACAGAAGGAGATCGGACCTCTGAAGGGGGACTTCGACTGGGACGCCCTGCTGGACTCCGCCCTCAATGGGGAGCTGAGTTTGGACGGAGGAGAACATCTGAGCCCCATCATGAAAGAGGAGGACTTGACTGTGCGAGGGACCCACATCTCCCCGGTCAGTGCCCCCCCGGCAGGGACAGCCGACGTCCACGTGCTGGGGGAGACCCAGAGGAGGAACGACTTCGAGGAGGAGACCTTCCTCGCCGCGGCCTTCCTGGAGAACCCCTGGCCCGAAGAAGAGGATCAGAGCCGCAGTGACTTCCTGTGTAGCTCCAGCGTCAACCTGGACCAGCTGTTTGACCTCGGGGACTCGTTGGACCCCAGCAGCCGGATTGACGCCCTCCTTTGAGGAATAGCTGCTTTCACTCTAAAGACCCTTTGCTCTGCTTTTGTGGAATAAGAGACGATTTTTTTACGCTCATGAAGCTCATGTTGCCTTTGTCACGTTAAACGTATTTTTAGATTCAAGTTTTGATGCTGATTCAATCAACCAGACGCCACAATGTGCCGCAGCATCAACACGGGGAAAACAAAACTGTGGGAAATCACTTTTTATGAACCAGGAAATGACTTCAGACGAACAGAAACTGGTTCTCAAATGAAATGAATCCGTGAAGTGCGCCCCCTGCTGGCTTCATTTTACTCTCAGGATTTTACATCAGTTATTTCAATAATGCGTGAGAGGAAAACTCTGCGAGCTAACAAGTTTGCTAACTGTCTATTAGCATCGTGCACGTAACACTAACGCAGCGCCGCAACTCAGCGTCACTGCCAATTCTACCCTGTGGCCAACTGAGGTACTACAACACAGTAACAAAGCATTTCCCCCAAAGAGACGTGATTAAAAAGCTCGAAGTCGAATTATTACAACAATACGATTCAACTATTCATCGTTATTGCTCTTATGCATTTCAACTTGAAGGTTTTACATTTGTCTACAGGTTCGTGGCCCAGAGAGAAAGTGTGTGATGTCATGTGACCAGCTGAAGAAACAATAATAAATAACTTTCTCATAGAACTGAAAACACAAATTTCATTAAGGGAACGTTTTGAAATCTGGTTCCAGTTTGTATAATACGAACATTCTCACGAATAACAAAGTCACTTGACAAGCCTGTTAGCTCGCTGGACGTCCCCATGTGAGGACATGGAGACGTCCTGACTGAAAATCTGTGGTTATCCTCAGCGGACACGTCGCTAATAATATTATTAATTTGTAATAATCATAATTCATGTAACATCCTTTAAACCATAACTATGAGAAGCAGAGTGTGTACAAAATTATGCTCATGTCTTTGAATTCCAAGTCAGAGAAATCCAGGACATCTCCTGTTCAGTAAAAAACTACAGACGCACAAACTCAACAAATCAAACCCTAAATTTGTGATTCTCAGTCAATTGGAGCAAAACACTGTTTGTATCTGAATTCACTTTGTGACAAACAGTTTTTTTCGGTTCTTCGTTTTCTGCCGACGCTCTACGAACATTACGTCGTCCTCCGGTTTGACTCTTTCAGCTGCTTTCACTTAAATGTCGTCAACGCACAAACTCACACGTCAGATTTCACCAAACATTTGATCAGACAAACTTTGAGTCGGCCGATCGGGTCGATCCATTTGAATCGTGAGATTTCAACACAGAGTTCTGTCATGAACTTGAGATGGTTGAACTCTGTGTAGACGTCATGAAATCGAGTTGTGTTGTTGTCGGACTCGACTCGAGCAGTAAACAGGAAGCAGAGAGATCAGAATGGAGATCACAGCTCTTTTCATTCTAAGATTCACTCAGTGAGTTTCACCAGAAGCTTTTATCAGCAGAGATTCACGGAGGTTCAGTAAAACACCCGGAGGAATCAGGAGATATTTGCCAAATAAGGTTTGGTGTAGAAGTGATTTACTCTATTAGCTCTAGGTCTATTTTGTGTGTGGGGTTTTCTGGTACTAACTATTCTCTGTAGACATTTTCTAAATAAATAGGGACCAGTAGATTAACACTAGTTTTGCAGGATACACGTTTTGTTCAAGAGGAAATGAAGCAGATCATTTAGTTTAGTTTCATATCGGACGGAGAACTTTCCTGTAGAAGTGAAGAAACTACTTTCTTTGACTTTCTTTGACTTTCCATCAGAACAGTAGATTTAAATAGTCGAGGAAACACCTGAGCTTCACGTCTTCACAGTTCAAATGGACTCAAAACGGCTTCAGGCGAACTTCTTTAACGAAGACCCATTAGGAGGTTCAAATGCTGGTGAATGAATACCTGACCTTCTCGGTGCCAAGAACCACAGTTGGGACGCGACCGGGCGGCAGCGTTAAGAGCCTGTGTTTTTTATTAGGAGCAGGAAGTGTGTGTGTTTTGTACTGGTGTGTGTGAGGAGGTCGAGCGTGGTCAGTAAATCCCAACAATAAAAGCCCTGATGCATCTTGGACGTGTTTCATGTGACTCCATTTTGAAACAAGTCTTGACTTGAGACCAGTTTCTGTTTGGTTGATTAGCTCTTCTCGATCAAATAACATTTATAAACCACAATAAATGCATCTTACCTCATGACTGATTGTGTGAAGTCGGAGACACTGAACCTTTTCTTTGACTTTTACTGTTTTTATTTCATTTTCCACTTTTCTTTGACAATAAAAAAAGCATTACTGCATTTTTGTCTAAATGTTGCATTTCTTCATCATGGCTGCAGAGATGAGACGTTGGTGAGTTGAACATATTTTCATTGATTTCATTTGTCATTGGTGTTGTTTGTTCATGTTCCCCAGAGGATGAACCACCTGACTGTCAGCTGGATTGTCCTGAAATTTGCTTCAGATATTCATGGTACCAAGAGGATATATTCTAATCACGTTTCTAACTTACTCCATCGTTAGCTAGTTAGTTAGTTAGCCAGTCAGTTAGTTAGCTGGTTAGTTAGTCCGTATCTTAGTTAGTTAGTTAGTTGGTTAGTTGGTTAATTAACTAGTCAGTTAGTGAGTTGAAAAAAGGAAATACAGTATCACAACATTAGTTGTATTTCAGTCTAAGTTTATAGAATCTCCTCCTGCATCTTGAAAAAGTAAAGACACAGATTTAGTTGTGTTTTCTTCGAGTCTCGTTGTCTCCCAGTAAACTTCTATCTGTGGCTCTGGTTTGTGAACTGGTTTCTGGAACCTGCCAAGGTTCACGTGAAGGTTGACCGAGCAGACTTGTTTTCTTCTTTAACTGTGAGATTTACGTTGACTCTCCCTGCTCATCTCTGGCTGTGATCAGGATGGGGACCAGTCGCAGGGGGTGGTGGTTTCCCTTTCAGGTCTTTGTCTGTGCCCAGTCAGACTCTTGTTCTCCGCGGTGTTGGGATCTGTGGTCCCTCATTGGGTCGGTGTGGGGTCTAACAGGGACAAGTGTCCCACGGCCCCATATATCACGTCTGTCTGCTGCAGATTAGCAAGGTGGCTGAGCTCAGAGGCTCAGATGAATAGCCACGGTAATCAAATGCAAATACATAGAAGAAGCGCCCCCCCCCCCCCCCAGGACTGTGAACCGCCGGGTTGTCCGTCAGCGAGTCGCTGATGAGGTAATGATGGTGAAGAGACGAAGGCCATGGGTAAAGTGCTGTAACGCTACACCTTTGTATGATGGACACCCAACACTCTGCTGGAAGCACAGGATCCTCGTGCCCGGACCTGGTGCTGTTTCCTGGACAGGAGAGCTGGCATTTTCCCTTCCTGCCCCCCCCAGCCTGGGCTCCCTGCGGCCCCCCCTGGACTCGGCTCTCCAGCTGGATGGCATGGGCTCACACTCATAATGTGGCCGGCTGGTTAGATGAGAGGCCGTGGTAACCCGAGGCAGGTATTATCCCCGGGCCCTGCTGACGGCTGCAGGTAAGAGGAGCCTCGGCTGAAACTGACCCCCCCGCTCGCTCCAACCCAGAGACGCTGCAAACTGAAAGTTCTAAACACCGACACCCAGAGCGGAGCCAGCCTGACGTCCTGCTCCCATATTTAATGCTTTCATACTTTCTATAACACTGAATAATGAACGAATAGTCTTTCCTTTTAGTGTTTATTCATCACTGACATAATCTTATGAAGAAAACGATGCCACTACAAGAACATTGCTCTTTATACCTTGGTCCCTTAATTTAAACTCAATTAAATCACACACTCATAGATATCAGCTTGTAAATATGTCTCAATTTAAAAAAATCGAGATTCATTATTTATTCTCTATATTTTAAAGAAAGTGTCTCAATCATCCTTCCACTGAGTTCTGTGGAGATCTGTTCATAAGTATAAACATCAACCTGAAGCCGAACATGAGGCCGAGGCTGAACCTCTTTGGTTGAAGAAACAATTTGATCGCAGCTGAAATAATAATAATCTTATATCGATATATTTATATATAATCTATAAATTATCATTTCTGGATTTTTATTTGGGTCAAAACAAGACGTTGGTTCTTCAGACATGTTACAAAGACATGAGAACAACATTTATTTCTCTGTGTAGCTGTCTTTTCTCTGTGCCCCCCCCCTCAGTTCCAGTCTGTTCTCCTCCAGCAGATGATTCAGGTTTAGATCTGATGAATCTCTACATTCAGGATGTGTCTCTTTCTGTTGCCCCCCGACGTCCCTGGTATTCACTGAGGAAAGTGTTGAAGCTTATCTGCAGGTTCCTGAAGTGCAAAGTGAGACGGGAGGAGACGGGAGAGACGGGAGAGACGGGAGGAGACGGGAATACGTCTTTTTTATCACACAGCTCATGAAAGGCCCGTTTCCAGGGCAACGGCTGGTACCATTGTCATGTAGGAGTGGGGGGGCGGGAGTGGGTGGCTGGTGCTGGTCTTACCCAGGCTGTGGGGTTGATGAGGCTGAGGACGGATTGAGTCCCAGATTTATTACAGTGCTGGTTTTGTGAAAGTTCACTTACCTTCAC
>NC_070641.1:24375600-24388100 GCF_947347685.1 Pleuronectes platessa
GGTCGATAGTGACCTCATACATCGTTTGAATTCTCTGAACATTTAACTCTTTGCCGTCTCGTCATCCATGTGAGTGTCTGACCTTTCACCGTGACCTTTCACCGTGACCTTTCACTGTGACCTTGCTGGCAGTCGTCCCCTCGGAGCCTCAGTCACTCACAGCTGATGTGAAGCAGAAGTTGAAACAGTCGACTCGTTCAGAGCCTCAGAAACCGGCGGATTAAGAACCGGCTGGTGAAAGGCCTCCACGCAGCCTCTGGAGTTAAGCGGCTGTGAATGAGATGTGGCGACTTGGAGACAAAGCTCCGTGTCACTGTCACAGCTCCGAGGAGGAGGAGGAGGAGGAGGAGGAGGAGGAGGAGGAGGAGGAGGAGGAGGAGGAGGAACACTGTCCACCATGTTGTTCTGTTCTCTGTTTGAGTCTCAAATACGCAGCAGATCAGCCGCCAAGACTCTCTCTCTCCCCCCCCCTCTCTCTCTCTCCCCCCCTCTCTCCACCCCCCCCCCCCCCCCCCCCCCCCCTTCACTCATGGGTGGCCTGGTTTGGCCGCAGGACGCCGGCCTCAGACGGTCGTAGTGGTCTCCAGGGGGACCAGCAGGACTTGGGGAGGTATCTCTCTGACTTACTGGAAACCTGCTTTATTGTTGACTTTCAGGAATGAGGAGGGGGCTGCTATTGGGGGGGGAGGGGGGGAGGGCGTTGGGGGGGAACAGAGTTTGGTGCTCAGCACTTCCTGGTCCAGGGACATTGGTTCAGTTGGTCAGGTGACGAGTGAAGAAAAATATAATGTAAAAATGTAATTTAAGGTAAGAAGTACTTATTCTGCAGAATAATTCTTCATATTCAATTTATTTTAAATTGTAAAGATCCAAATCATAATCGACATCATGTCAAGGCTCTTAAAGTCAAGAACTTGAACATTTCAGAGAAAGCAACAGTTCATTAACTGGAGGAAAACTCTTTATCTCATTTTATCAAATGATTCAGGAAGTAAAGTCAGAGTTAAGTATTATAACAAGTTTCCAACAGACTGTGACGCAGCTGTGATCTGATCCAGATGTGCATTATTGTTTGTTATATTTCTAACAGCTGTATTTATATAGATTACTTCCTAATAAGAGAAAACAAAAATACAGATACGTAAAAATAACACATTGTCTTTATGGAAAAACAGAAAATCAACCGCTGAGGTGCGAAGGAGTCAAGCGTTCATTGGTTGGTTGGTTTGTTGTGTTTCAGCGCCACCTGCTGGTGATGATTGATTTTGTTTCCTATTCTGACTTTTACGTTTTATTATTCATATGTTTATTTATAGTTTATTGTGGCTGAGATTGGCTGTTTATAAACGCTCCTCCTCTTTTCTGATTCTTTTCTGATTCTGATTATTCAGATTCTGATTATTCAGATTATAATAATAATAATAATTAAATAATAATAATTATTATTGCTACTACTATGAATAATAATAATAATTATTATTATTATTCATAGTAGTAGCAATTGTAGTATTTGTATGATTATGATTTTACTTTATAATGTGACTGTGTCAGGTGTCTGTCTGTCTGTCTGTCTGTCTGTCCTTCTGTTGATCTGTTGATCAGCTGATCTGCAGCTCCGTCACGTGACGCGACTTCCTCCACTTCCTGTTTCTGTTGCACAGACTCAGCTGATCTCAGGTGAGTAACCAGCTCGACTCAAGTAACTTATTACCGCAGAGCGTTACTTTCTTCACCGCCTCACTGTTAATGAAAAGATAATTGTATAAGTTAATACGAAGTTCATTTAGCGAACTCGGTTTCAAAAAACAGCGGTTTAGTACAGGTCGTGTTTGTACTTTAACCGATTGAAGCGTCGCGGTGACGAGTAAACAAGTCGAGATAGTGAAATAACGGGTGCAGTATTGATCATTAAATATGAGCCGAGTTATTAACTAGATTCTTCTGGTTCTCAAACTTCTCTGTTCTTCTTCTGTAAAGGTTTGTAACTTAGGTCAGAGCCAATAACGTGTCAAATTCACTGTTTTCTCAATGGAGTTTGTAATCCGGTATTTTAATGCAGAGGTCACGTGTGTGCACACAAGCTCTTCAGGGTCAAAGTGCTGCAGTGATAAGAAATACACTGAAGTGAATAAATGAAGAGAAATAAATGAATGACTTTGAGTTCAACTGGGGGAGAACCTCCTGGAGCTCAGCAGTCTGCCTCTATACTTCATCAGAGTCTCAAGCTTCATATTGAATATAGAATATAGAATATGGACAGAAGTGCAGAGTCTGATCTGTGTGTAACTGATGAATCTTTGTCTTCACACTCGTCTGCAGAGAGAGAGAGAGAGAGAGAGAGAGAGATGCCGTCTAACAAGTCAGTGTCGGACGCCCCCATCACCCAGTTCATCAACTGCAGGATCCTGAGAGAGCACAAGCTGCAGAGGTACGACCCACACTCCCCCCCTACACACACCACACCATACAGTGATCAGAGCTGAGAGAGAGTGTGTGTTTTTGTGTGTGTGTTTGTGTGTCTGTGTGTGCAGGGAGGATCTGTGGGTCCGTGGAGGGAGGATTTTAGATCCAGAGAAGTTGTTCTTCGATGAGCAGGGTTACGCTGACGAGTGTGTGGACTGTGAGGGCAGCATCATCACCCCGGGCTTCATAGACGTCCAGATCAACGGTACACTAACACACACACACACACACACACACACACACACACACACACACACACACACTGGTCTGTGTCCATCCTGCTGCCTTCTGGATGTCTCAGGAGCTGATCTTTGATTCCTCAGACATCTGGTTTAGTCTCATCAACAGTTTCACCAGAGTTCCGTCAGTTCATGATCAGTTATGAGAAAATCCTCAACCTGAAGTAACTGGAGCCAGAAAATCTCACGACTGAAATAATTTCATTTTTTTAATTTCCTTTTTCAGAACAGTTGCTGGTTGATTCTCTCGTTCCAGCTGCTGAAATATTCATATCATCAGATTTATGATAAACTGATACGTTTGAAGAAGTTTATTTAATTCAACACTGACTCTTCAGTTTAAACATAAATGAAATCACAGAAGAAACTGGATAAACAGATGTTTAGAATGACGACACTGACTCTCCTGTTATTGGATGGAGATGGTCACATGGTGTCATCCTCCAGGAGGATATGGCGTGGACTTCTCTCAGGCCTCGGATGATGTTAGCGGCGGCGTTTCTATCGTGGCTAAAAAGATCCTGGAGCACGGAGTGACGTCCTTCTGTCCGACGCTGGTCACCTCCCCCCCCGCCGTCTACCACAAGGTCAGCACCACTTTAATCTGACCTCTCATGACCTTAGATCTCATGTCAACGAGAGTGTAGAGTTTCCTTCACACAAGAAATATCAAGATTTACAAATACTAAATACTTATTTCACTATTACATGTTTTCAGTTTTGTAAAATCACCTTAATAAGAATGAACACAGAGAGAAAAAACATCACTAACTCCAGAGAAGGCATTTCAGCGTCAGGTCTTCTTTGGCTGCAATATGGAGCTTCACCACTAGAGGCCACTAAATCCTACACACTGAACCTTTAGGTCTAACACTTGAAGCTGTTGTGATTTGATGTGATGAGAATGTGTTTCAGGTTTTACCTCAGGTCAAAGTTCACAGCGGAGGTCGACATGGAGCGGGAGTTCTCGGTACGATGGCGGTGAAGTAGAAACCCGACTTCATGTCATGTGACATCATAACGTCCCTCATTGACACGATGCACGTGAGGACGAACCCGGCGTCTGTCTCCGCAGGTGTCCACCTGGAGGGCCCGTTCATCAGCGTGGAGAAGAAGGGAGCGCACCCGGAGCGGTTCCTCCGCAGCTTCCAGGGCGGGGGGGTCGTCGACCTGATGGAGACCTATGGCGGCCTGGACGACGTTGCCATGGTAACACTGGCTCCTGAGCTGGCCGGCAGCGAATCGGTGGTGAGGGCGCTCTGCCAGAGGGGCGTCACCGTGTCGCTAGGTGAGCCCTGGTGTCCCGGTCCTGGTCACATGACGGTCCTCAGCTTCCTGCTCACGTGTGTCCTCTCGTCTTCCTCGTGCAGGTCACTCAGTGGCCAACCTGTCTCAGGCCGAGGACGCCGTGAGCAGCGGGGCCTCGTTCATCACTCATCTCTTCAACGCCATGTTGCCTGTGAGTCCACACTCAGTGTCAGTCTGTGTGTAGTTCACAGGTTCGAGCTCGAAGCACGTGAGGACTCTGAGACGGCAGATTTAAGACCCAGAGACCAGAACGTGTGCGGCACTGTGGCAGAGTGGGCGGCACTGTGGCACAGTGGTCAGCACTGTTCCCCACCAAGCTCCATGTGTTTCTGTGTTCTCTCTGGTTTTCTCCCACAGTTCAAGTTAGATCTGTCTTTGCTCTGATCCAGTTCCACCACCGGGACCCGGGGATCGTGGGCCTCCTGACCAGCGACCGGGTTCCCGCGGGCCGGACGGTGTTCTACGGTATGATCGCTGACGGGATCCACACCAACCCAGCGGCTCTGCGTATCGCCCACAGAGCCCACCCCTCAGGTCAGAGACCATTCTCCTCTTAGTGGTTCTGGATTCACACGTGCACACAGGACGACTGAGCTCCGGCTCTTTAGTGAAGTTCACAGGAATCGAACTGGAGATGAGGAACGAGGCAGGAAGAGCAGAAAAGACACGTTTACAGTCGGGTAGTTTGGAGAAATGAAGAAACTCCCTAAGCTGAAGCCAAATGACCTGGATCGCCCCCTGGTGTCTGGCTGCAGTACAGGTTATTCACCTCCTCCTCCATGTGAGCAGACGGGACATGGACCAAACTAAAAAAACAAAGTAGACGTTAAATTAATGTCAAAGATGTTCCTGTCGTCCCAGGTCGTTCTTCTCTCTGATGTTTGTTCAAGTTTCTGATCAGTTTGGTTTAATCATTGATTTGATGATATAGAAACAGGCTGAGTCGTGATGATTGACAGCTGACACTGACTCCTGATTGGTCAAAGGCTTGTCTGCGGCTCCACTACTTCATGTTTGCATCATGTTTGTACAACAAGGTGGAGAATTGTTGTCTTTATTTACCGTCTCTACTCGTACTCACCGTTCTGTGGATCCTCATGAAGATCAGCAGCTGGAGCGTCCAGCTGGTCGGGGGTGTGACCTGTTTGTGTTTCCAGGTCTGGTGCTGGTGACGGATGCGATCGCAGCGATGGGTCTCCCCCCCGGGAGTCACACTCTGGGCCAGCAGGTCATCGAGATCCAGGGTCTTCACGCTTACGTGGCAGGTCTCACTTTATTTTCACCTTTTAAATGGATCAATAAATGAAGATCTGATGGAATCAGGATGTGGAGGTGTGAGAGTTCTAACTCAGCTCTGACTCGTCTCTGTCCCTCAGGCACCAAGACGCTCAGCGGCAGCATCGCCACCATGGACATGTGTGTGCGACACTTCAAACAGGCCTCAGGTGAGTTTGTGTGTGTCTGTGTGTGTCTGTGTGTGTGTGCGACACTTCAAACAGGCCTCAGGTGAGTTTGTGTGTGTCTGTGTGTGTGTGTGTGTGTGTGTGTGCGACACTTCAAACAGGCCTCAGGTGAGTTTGTGTGACTTTGGTTTCATCAGCTGGAGTTTACATCATCTAAGTTTCACCGTGAGGCTCAGAAACACATGGTTTCATTATCTTCTGTTCTGAAAACTGCAGTTTAAAGTGTGTGTGTGTGTGTCTGTGTGTGTCTGTTTGTGTCTCTGTGTGTCTGTGTGTCTCTGTGTGTGTGTGTGTGTGTCTCTGTGTGTGCAGGCTGCAGTGTAGAAGAAGCTCTGGAAGCTGCTTCTCTCCATCCAGCTCAGCTCCTGGGCCTCAGCCACAAGAAAGGAACCCTGGACTACGGCTCGGACGCAGGTGACGATCGGCTTCAGCTCAGAACAGATAAATGAAGTCACTTCCTTTCTTCACGTGTCTCATGTTCTCACTCGTGTTTTCAGACCTCACTCTGCTCGACGATGACCTCAACGTTAGAGCCACATATATTTCTGGAGAGGAGGTTTGGAGAAAAGATCCGTAGAAGAAGAGTCTGATGGAGCCTGGCCTGACAGCTGGAGCCTTCAGGGGGCGCTGTTTCCCCCAGTCCACAAATCTGAGCCATGACTTGACTCATCAGATCCGACCTCAGAGTTTCTCTCTGGTTCCTCACTTTAAAGACTGAAGGTGTTTCTGACCATGTGACTCTGCTGTCGCGAAGTCGTTTCAACTCTTTGGTCACATTTTGAATCATTTCAGTTTGACCTCCTCATACACAGGCTCGCTGTAGGTAGAGCGCCACCCTCTGGACAATCTGCAAACTTTTCTTTCAATCTTTTCCGAGTCTGACTGCGAGTTTTAAGGAGATGGTTTTTTATAAATGATGATATTCTGACTGTAAGAGACATTTATGTTCATTCCTCCTGATACCAGATAAATCAACAGTGACTGACAGGAAGCAATAAGATTTAGAAGAGGACGACTCGCTGCAGGAAACACACCGACGTGTTTTCAAGCATCACATCTGTGTCGCACAACTTTAAAAACGTGCTGTGTCGTATTTTCTATGTAAATGTTATTCCTGACGTTGGGTTTTCTAAATAAAATGTGTCTGGATTTGACTGGAATTTCCTCAGAAATGTTGTGAGGAGTGAAAATGAGCACAAGTAGAAATACTCATGTGAAGTACAAGTTCAGTTCAGATACTTCATCAACGCATTTATTATGTTTGAGCCTTAAACTGAACAAAGTTGGAAAACGAAGTTCCTGAATTCATAATTAGCTTTTCCTGTAAACTATAAACTACGAAATTTATCAACAGCTTCCAATGCAAAAGTTTAATCTAGAAGAAAAGGAACAAATCTGGAACTCGTGGCACTTTGTTTTAAGAATCGTCTGATTCTGTGGTTTCTCAGTGAAACGGTCATTTCTTTGTCCTTAAAGAATTTAAATGATACTAATGTGTTTTTAATCTTCAGTAGAAAACTGACTGAGCAGCTCAAACATTCATTTTAACATTTACAGCACAAAAACACATGAGAAGAAAGGTTGTGTGTGTGTGTGTGTGTGTGTGTGTGTGTGTGTGTGTGTGTGTGTGTGTGTGTGTGTGTGTGTGTGTGTGTGTGTGTGTGTGTGTGTGTGTGTGTGTGTGTGTGTGTGTGTGTGTGTGAGAGAGAGAGAGAGGTCGATACCTCCTGCTGCTGGCTGTCCTGGTCCTGTCCTGGAAACGTCCCTTGAGACACGAGCTGTCCACAGGAGGGGGACATCAAGCTGAGCTCAGTGAGGACAAGAGGAAACAGACTTCAGAATAAAAGCTACGACCAGATTGTTTCCTATGAGCTGTTTGTTTTTAGTTTAACTCAGAAAAATCCCTGGAATTAATTTAATTGAGCTTTTAATATGGTCTTATCAGAAATTTTGAATAATATTGACGAATATTGATATCATGAATATTATTATATTGTCTGATTTATGTTATTATTTAAATTTGTGTTAATAAATGTTGCAGCGCTCGCTCGACAGCAGGGACTTTATTTTGAAAGAGCTGACAGGAAGTGTGTGCTGTTCCCAGTGTGTTGATGGTGAAGGTCTGGAGGAGCCGACTGATCAGAGGATGCGGAGCTCAGGAGGCGGCAGGAGGATCCAGATCCGGCTCGTCCATCTGCAGAAGGTAAGTCTGCTGCCTCACGGCCCACAGCTGCTGGAGGAGGAGGAGGAGGAGGAGGAGGAGGAGGCTGTTCGCCCATGTCCACTCATTTCCACTCATGTCCTCTCATGTCCTCCCCTAGCCTCTCATTTATCCTCATGTCCTCATTTCCTACGATCTCCTATCATGTCCTCTGATGTCCTCTCATCTCCTCATGTCCTCTCATGTCCTCTCATGTCCTCTCATCTCTTCATGTCCTCTTATTTCCTCTCACATCTCATGTCCTCTCATGTCCTCTCATGTCCTCCCATGTCCTCACATGTCCTCTTATGTCCTCTCACATGTCCTCTCACATCTCCTTATGTCCTCTCATGTCCTCTCACATCTCCTCATGTCCTCTCACATCTCCTCATGTCCTCCCATGTCCTCTCATGTCCTCTCATGTCCTCTCACATCTCCTCATGTCCTCCTCATGTCCTCTCACATCTCCTCATGTCCTCTCATGTCCTCCCATGTCCTCTCATGTCCTCTCATGTCCTCCTCATGTCCTCTCATGTCCTCATGCTGGTGAGCTGTCCTGCAGGTTACCTGAAGTCTCAGTGAACTTCACAATCTGCAGCAGAATTCCTTCGGTTTGGATTCCGATCTCAAATCCATTAGTTTTCCATGAAGACACTCGTGTGATTTTAATGTGACACGTGTCCCTGATTCAGGTTCTTCTGTCCTGCTGCAGTGTTCAGAGACTTCAGGTCCTTGCTCAAGGACACAGAGGTAGTGAGAGCAGGACGAGCTCCGTCTGATTCTGTGTGAAAGTCACAGACGGTTTCTTCTGTTTGAGTCAAATCACAGTAAATATTGTTTCAGTTTGAAAATCTTCTGTTCAGGGTTTTTTCTGTAGTTTTCTGTAAGATTAAATTTCAGTTTTATATTGTTTCAAGGTTCAAGTTTTCTTCACTTTTTACAAAAAGCTAAATTTATTGTTCTGTTCAAAACCAATCACGTTCATTGAGGTCGGACATTACCCATGATCCCCGGCTTCCTGAACCTTTACGGATTCACCAGGAGTATTTTATAAAATTATTTCTATTTTTAAAAGTGTACCATGATTAAAGTTGAATATTTTATTAAGACGACTTTTATTATCACTGATTGTATTATGATTATTAATAATAAAATTTAAAAGTTTAATATGGGCCTGGGAATCAGGGTTATTTTTAATTTGAGGGAAAACTTTTACTTAACTTTAATAAAACATAAAATATGTTTAAACCCTAAATTTATAAAACTATAAATATTTTTCTCCAAACTTAACAAATAAAATAGATGAAGAATGATTCTACATGTTGAGTTGTGAAGTCATAGGGACCTTCTCCTGTCTCCTGCTCTTTCAGGGCCTCTGCTCCTGAGCCAGCTGCATCATGGGAGGTTCCACCTCGTCTCTTGTTGAGGAGGTCGAGGGGGGGGCTGCATCTCGGGGTGCGGCTCCGCCCCCCTCCCCCACCATGGGGTGTTTGAGGAGCAGCCAGAGCTCCTTCCTCCCCCGACAGCTTCCCCGAGCCGGCAGGCACCGGGAGCGCAGGTGAACCTACAATCATACACAACAAAAACTTGTGTTACTATTCTCAGGCATTGTTAGGTCCCTGTGACCTTGACCTTTGACCTTCACCAACCCAAATCCAATCGGTTCATCTGTGAGTCTAAGTGAACATTTGTGCTGAATTTGAAGAAACTCCCTTGTGATATTCTACAGATTTCATGTTCACAACAATGTGACGGACGGAGAACCTGAACACATCGAGCCTCCGGCCACCGGGTGGCGCCAGCCTTGAGACTTCTAACTAAGAAGATATGATAAATCTACAAAATAATAATAAACAGATGCAACGACACATTTAACAGGATTAACAGCTTGTGTTGAAATACTGTGAAGATTTATGTAAAGAAGACGTAATGATGATGATTAATCCAAAATTATAACGACGTGTTCCACATTGAATCGTGCGACTTCCGAGCAGAGGAGAGATTTCATTTATATTCTGCACACTTTATGAATTTTTCATTAATTGGTCGATAACAAGTGAACGTCATCCTCCCTGAGCGTTGTCCACATGTCTGCTTATTAATTATTACTGTCCCTCCGTCTGATTTCCAGTCTGTGATGGTCTCCTGCACCAGGGTCGAGTTACTCGCTGACAGGAAGTGAGTGGATGATGAGACGATGGTCTGGAACACATGAGATTATTAAAGGAATCAGAAGAGAATTGTACGACTGATACATGGAGATCAAACAACTTTCAATAGAAATAAAACTGAAAAAATGAGACATAATTACAATTACTTCTGTAATTAGGTTGGTAGGTAGGTCAGAAGGAGGGAAGAGGGGTTGGTTGGTCACCTGGTTGGTCACCTGGTTAGTCACCTGGTTGGTCACCTGGTTTGTCAGCTGGTTGGTCACCCGGTTGGTCACCTGGTTAGTCACCTGGTTGATCACCTGGTTGATCACCTGGTTGGTCAGCTGATTTGTCACCTGGTTGATAACCTGGTTGGTCACCTGGTTGGTCTGCTGGTTGGTCACCTGGTTGGTCACCTGGTTGGTCACCTGGTTGGTCACCTGGTTGGTCTGCTGGTTGGTCACCTGGTTGGTCACCTGGTTGGTCACCTGGTTGATAACCTGGTTGGTCACCTGGTTGATCACCTGGTTAGTCACCTGGTTGGTCTGCTGGTTGGTCACCTGGTTGGTCACCTGGTTGGTCACCTGGTTGATAACCTGGTTGGTCACCTGGTTGGTCAACTGGTTGGTCAGCTGGTTGGTCACCTGGTTGGTCAGCTGGTTGGTCACCTGGTTGATCACCTGGTTGGTCACCTGGTTGATCATCTGGTTGGTCACCTGGTCGGTCACCTGGATGGTCACCTGGTTGGTCAGCTTGTTGATCACCTGGTTGGTCACCTGGTCGGTCAGCTGGTTGGTCACCTGGTCGGTCAGCTGGTTGGTCACCTGGTCGGTCACCTGGTTGGTCACCTGGTCGATCACCTGGTTGGTCACCTGGATGGTCACCTGGTCGGTCACCTGGTCGGTCACCTGGTTGATCACCTGGTTGGTCACCTGGTCGGTCAGCTGGTTGGTCACCTGGTTGGTCACCTGGTTGGTCACCTGGTCGGTCACCTGGTCGGTCACCTGGTCGGTCACCTGGTCGGTCACCTGGATGGTCACCTGGTTGGTCAGCTGGTTGGTCACCTGGTTGGTCACCTGGTTGGTCAGCTGGTTGGTCACCTGGTTGGTCACCTGGTTGGTCACCTGATTGGTCACCTGGATGCAGTCTCTCGTCCACGTTGAGCTGCTTGTGTTCTGGAAGTGTTTGGCCTGATGCCCAGATGCTTCAGGCGCAGCTGGAGAATTGAGGCCGGACGTCCCACCGGCTCCTCGGCGCCGCGGGACAAATCCTCCGGACTTGATTTACAGTCGAGTCCGATCAGACACGATCCTGAGATGTGCTGCGGTGGTTCAGTTCCTTATTCAGTGCATTAAAACACTTATATCATCAGTGTGTGTGCGGCACCAGTTACACACAAGCCTGTCTTCTGACGGGAGTGCAGCTTCTTGTATCTTTTCCATATTCATGCATTCTAATCTATATTATATATATTGTTATTATCAGTAAATCAGAACACAGGAAATCCCCAGGCTCCGTTTTCCTGAAGTTTCAGAAAGATCAAAGCTCCTCCAAGTCCTTGACTAACTCCCCGGGCACCCTGCATGGCTGCCCACTGCTCTGTGTGTCCTGCTAGGTTCACCAGATGGGTCAAAAGCAGAGGACAAATTTCCTTCATCTGCATGAAGTTTGACTTTGCACGTGTTTGGGATCAATAAATGTATCTTGTATCTAACCACAAAAACTACCATTTCCATATCTAATATAAACGTTGTTGTGTTTTGGTCCAGTTTCTCCTCTGGTTCGATGCCGATGCAGAGGAGCCAATGGGCTTGTGGCTGTTGTACTTTCCTGAACGCAGCCGGCGCCCCCCGCTGCTCGATCTGTGAAGCTCCACGGCAGATACCCGACAGCCGGTGGATGTGGCCCGGGGACAGCAGGGAGGACGCCCGCTGGTCCTGCCCACGCTGTACACTGGCCAACCCCCCCGACAGCCTGGCCTGCTCCCTCTGTGGCTTCGCCGGCACCCTGGACCGACCCCGGAGCTCCTCTGAACACCAGCCTCGGCCCCGGCGCTCCAGCAGCTGCTCGGGGCCCCTGAGGACGTCGAGGACCGAGCCGTCCCGGCAGCAGAACAGGACATTTCCAGGAGACGCAGATGAACGCAGCCTGATTTGGGAGTGTTTGAGGTGCACTCTGCAGAACACCCCTACCTCCATGTCCTGCTCTGCCTGTGGGGGCCCACGCAAACTGTCCCTCCCCCAGATTCCTGCTGAGGTTCTGCTCATACCTGAGGTCTGCGATCCAACAGGAACCCAACAGGAACCTGCAGCCGCGGCGCTCTCCCTTTCCATATCAGCCGGAGGAGAGTGTTTCCCTGTGGAGGACTCAGGGCTCAGTGCTTCATCTTCAGCTCATAACAATCCAGTTCCCTGCAGTCGCAGAGAGGTGCCACCTCCAGATGTGTCCCTCAGTCAAGCACAGAACGTGAGTCCTTCTCCTTCAACTCTGGCAGTTCCTCATCTGTGCGTCCAACCAGAGCTGCTGCCCGGCAGGCGGCTCAGCGTCCTCAAGGAGGAGACGTCCCCAGTGTCTTCTGCGTCCGACGGCTCCGGCTCGTTTCCACCCTGCGTCCTCTCCGTCAACCGGACCGAGGAGTGGACATGTCCCGCCTGCACTCTCATCAACAAGGTCCAGG